>NC_022011.1:88971855-89007956 GCF_000317375.1 Microtus ochrogaster
ATAAATTTAAAAAAATAAAATAAAATGCTCACAGAAAAAAAAAAAAATCACAGCCACAGAAACCCAACTGGAGTGCAGCCATAAGTGGGGATTCATGCTAGGGAACAAGGTGGTGTTCGGCGAACAGGAAGCTACTTACTCCAAAGAATCATCTGGCTTAAGAGGCGTTTTTGACTACACAGCTTTGCAAGATTGCTGCTGAAAGCAGGTCAGAGTGGAGGACCCAGAAGGAAAATGCCGCAGAGCATGGGCTGCCTGGCTTTGTCTGGCTCTGTGTGCCCTGAGTTGAAGACAGGAGGAGCTCTGCGTGGTGAGCTCAGCCAGGGTACGGGAGGAGAAGGAGGAGGGAGACAGGGAGACCACTGAACGTGCACAGGCATTTCCTTTCTCCTTTATCATTAGCTTGACATTCCGGTCTCTCTGTTTCCTTGGCTGGATTTGAAGATCAGAAGAAAGGGCATTGGCTAGAGAAAGAATTAATGCCTTTGGTTCACAGTGACCCAGAATTAGTAATTTAACAGAAGGTCATTTTTAAACATCCAATATTTCAAGCCTCAGCTAACATTTATTAATCATATCATACTGATTTTACACTTCTCTAATAATTTCATAAATGTATCTACCTTAGAGTTTTTACAACTTTCCTTTTGAAACATACATACAAATAATATGAATTTGATAATCTAAATATATTTTTGTGAAAAAGAATCAAAAGGATACATAAAAATTTTTTAAAATTATATTGATACATTCCATACATTGTTAGGAAGTTGGAAAATTCCTAACAAAGGCATCGCAAGTAATTTTTAAGTGGAATGTTCCTTCAACAAGTGTGTTCAGGAAAAACATCATATAGATTACGCTCTAAAACTTTAACTTCATAACTGTGTTATTTTCATTTGGCAAAATGCATGTTCTCTACTCACAGGTCTAGTGCTTGAACTATCTACTTGGAATATTTCCCAAACACCCCAATCAGAAGCAGCACTTCCTCTTAGAAGCAGAGGAGATGGCTAAGTCTATACAAGCACTGGTCCTTGCATGAGGATGAGTTAATTATAATCCCTAGTAGTCACAGTCAGGCCTTGGTGTATGTGTTGTGGTAAGATTTTGTAGTGGACCACAAACAGGATTGGGTGCTTGCTGGCAGCAAACCTAGCTCCAGGCTCAGTGAGTGACCCCGACTCACAGTATAAAGTAGAGAGTGAGAGCACAGGATACTTGACATCCACCGCTGATCTTTCAGCATGTGCACGTGGACACACACACACACCACACACACACACACACAGAGGAATAGATAAATAATAAATAAATACTTTAAAAATACCTAAGAACAATTCATTTTTCCCAGAAAGCTCAATAAATTTTTGCATGTGTATTTTAATGATGCAAATCATGATCATTAATTAAAATACATAACATTTCACTCTTGAGTTTTCAACATCAACAATGCTTGAGGAAAGTATTCAAATGAATTTGCATAAATAAATTAAAATGTACGAGTATTTGTTATGCAAATCACCATGGCTTATGGTTTAGGGTTATCTAGAAAAAAGACTTCAAATTGCACAAAATTCTTTCTCATTTTTTTGTAGCCTGCCAGTCCTGTATCCACGAGGTCTCGAACTGACTGGCCTCTGTTTTCTTTACGACATCATTAAATCTATACTTTGCTGTTTATCCCACACCCTCTGACCAAACTTGTAAATCTCCTGTCAGTTACAATGTTCACCTTCTAATCTTCTATTTAAATACATTAGGTCTCTCTTACCACATTTTCTTCCTAAGCATTATCTATTCAGAAATGTGAAAACCACCAAATAAAATGCCAACCCTTCAGCCGAGATAAAGAAAACCTAAAATTTGGATTTTTATTCCCATTCTCTTAAGAGAAGCATTTGGAATTGATCCGTTTATGCCACCTCTCTTGGCTTCCTCTCTCCAAGGACATTTGGGGAAATGACAGTGAGAGGCTCTTAAAATGTGAAGGTGGAGAGGAGGGCTCCATTATGTAAGCCAGCAAAATTGCCAGTAGCCAGGCTCAGCTGTGCGTGATGAGGGTGGAAACATAATAAAATAGAAACGTGGGGAGGTAAAAGGCCAAAGGAAAGAGGCCTCCTGGAGTCTGGATGTGAAGAGTCCCATAATGTCCAGGCCCTGAGGCTGGGCTTCAAGCAGGTAGCTTTAGGGAAGGGATTGAGCTACAGGAGTTCTAAAATCATCCAAGGACTCATATTTTGAGGGTTTCATAATTTAATGACATTCCTGGGAGAGAGTGGGAACTAGGAGACGCAGTGTGGTTGGAGGCGTGGGTGACTAGGGGCATGCCCTAGAAGGGTCTGTCTTCTCTGGCTTGTTCGCACTTTTCCCAGGTCTGCCATGCAACGAGCAGCTTCTTTCAGATATTTCTGCCATGGTCCTTCTGCCTGACACAGGTCTAAAGACAACAGAGCTGGTGGACTTGAGAAACTTGAACCAAATGCCAAAATTCCTTCCCTCTTAAGTAATTTACCTTAAGAACCTCACGACAAGGATGAAAAACTAACACAAAGCCTTGTGGTCCTGGACAAATACTTATTTTCTTTGTTCTGCAAATAAACGGGCTTTGAGGAGGGGTGATGCTCACACTGATCACCCAGTCTTCAGGAAGAAACTGACCAGATCACCTAGAAAGTTCTCATTATCCATTCATGGCTCAGGATAAGGTTAAAAAGCAGCAACAACCAAAGCCTTCTGGTTGGCTTCGTGAAGTAAAGGCTCCACTTCACCCTCCACAGTCCGTGGTTTCTACTCTGGGACTCTTTCTACTGGAGTGTTCACAGACCACGGGCACAGATGCTGATGAGGAGAAGACCATAGAAATGAGACCATAATGGAAAAGTAACGCGTGTTCTCACGGTCTGTCTACTGAGTCATTGGACTCCTCAGACGAAAACAACAGCTAGAGATTAAAGTGTTTAATTAATTAATTAAATTAAAGATTATATGCCTAAAACTCATATCTGGGGAAGAAAAAGGAATGGAAGAAAATTACCATTACTAGGATTGAAAAGACAACCCCACTACATATTCAATAATTGTAAGCTAATAAGAATTGTTATTTTATAAGAGTTAAATTATAAAAAACCAAGGGTCAATTTAAAACTACTTGGTGTTGACAAATTCTTCAAACTTAACGAAATGGGAATGTGTCTAAAAAGTGCAACGAGAACAGTTTAAAATGTTAACAGCTCTGCATGAATTTAGAAGTCATCAATTTGGGATTAAGAGGGTCCCAAACTTAAACATTTGGAATCATATAGATTCAGCGGTGTTCTATCACACCTTTAGGAAACAAATAATTACAATCTACTCTTCTACCATTATTGCATTGAATTATCGTGCTTCTAAAAAGAAGGAAATTTCTATAAGAGAACTATAGAGCAAGTTGAGCATTACAGAAAAGGATCATCTATCATAGCCCAAGTGGAATTTATGCTAGTAATCAGTGTAAGCCAATATACAAATCAGGGAAAGAGATGAAAATGTATAATTGTTTTCAATAGCTTCAGTGGAAGAAGCTTGCAGAGTTCACTGGCATCAGATGATCAAAACTCCGAGAACTAGAAATAAAAAGAAATACTTTTAAACAGAATGTGCATCTATACAAAAACAGAAGCTTGTGTCTAGCTTGGAAGACTGATTCTTGTACTTCCGTTCAGTCTAGACACTCAGTTAATTTAGCTATTAGATAGAAGTTGGACAGATACCCCTGATCTATCTGAGGTTGTTTCAGTTAACTTAGCTATTAGATAGAAATTGGACAGATACCCCTGATCTATCTGAGGTTGTTTCAGGAACAGATGTCTTCTGGTAAATATGAAGAAACCTCTGTTCTTTTGGAACTTAGTTCAGTACAAGATAAACAAGGAACTTAAGAGGGCAAATGATCGGTGCCGTGGTGTTCTAAATAGAGCGTTAGAGCATGCTGTGCAGCCAAGTGTCTCATGGCCCAAGAGACTTCTTGAAAGTGGATTTCTATAAAGCAAGGCCTTCAAACTGTGGAGATGTCACCCTGGTGAAGTAATGGGAGATACTGGAGACAACAAACCCCGTTCCGAGAACTTGAAATAAGTAATGTAAATGGATGCATTTTTCCCAATGAAGCAACTCTATTCTGTTAGAGAATTCTTAGAATAAAAGATTTTGTGCATGGAACATTAGTCCCAACCTAGTGGGAGATGACATTTGACTTCCCATTTTTACAGAGATACTGTGACTATTTTGATACCATAATTTGTTTTTCATGAATTACCTTGTCTGTGTTCTAAGTGATTTTTGGGCTTGAGTGCTGCATGTAGGTGGAATAGCATTTCAAATAGTTAAAATTATACACACTTATCTAAAAAACAGGGGGAAGGCAAATGACAGTCTTCACAATTTCAGGGTGCTAAATTTTCTAGGCGATAACATAGAAACCATCTTGCTCTACAGACCAATATATTTATACCCAGAACAAGAGTAGTCTCTATAACCAACAGCCATAATTTATAGTTATGTGGCTTAGGACACTCAAACACTATAAAGAGGAGCCATATTTCAGTAGTTATCCAATGATTAAAAAGGTAATGCATAAAGGTATGTCATTAAATGCAAAAATATGGCAAACTTTTCCTATGCTTTCATATATTCCCAGAATTGTTATAAATTATGCAGTTACTGCCTCTTACCATAGGAAGGCAAGCTGAAATAAAGCCCAATAAAGACCCTCCTTTCATCTGAATTAGGACTTCTAAAATTGGAGATGAAATAAGAATAGCCTCCATGTGTTGGATGGAAGGCCACATATAAAGATTATGTTTTCACTGCTCACTAGTTGATAAGACCAAACTCTGAAAACAGAATTTTTATGTGCCTTTGGCTTCTTTTAAAAGACATTTTGCACACTTTTTTCAACAGAAAAAAAAATTATCACACAATTCAAGGTTTCGACTTTACTGAAAATGTCAAAAAGTCAATGGCTCAGCAACGTGATTGTAAAAAAGTTCCAATGCAATTCTTTCTCTAAGATTTTGTTTTATAGTCCACTTATGAGGTAAGGGAGAATCCTTTAAACCTAAAAACCTACCTGCTTTTACTACAGAACCCCATTTGCTTCCATAAATAGAAAATGTGGGCATAGAAATTAAGTTCAGTACAAACACCTGTTTAATGAATATGTATTATGCACCTACCTTGTGATAAATATTCATTAAAGATACGAGTATATACTATTTTGCTAGGCTATTTACTATGATGGACATTTCCTTTCAAATATGATGAAAAAAAAGAACCAGTTACCTTATGAGTGAGGAAAAATGGCCTTTTAGTATGACCGTGATGCTCATCAAAGGAAAGAACCAACAGAGACGAGTTAGACACAGTGTATATCACCAGATAGACTCTGCAGTTCTCTGGGGGATGAGGAGTTCAAGTGTCATCTGAGAGTTGGTCAGTACATGGACACTGGGTCTACCAAAATGTAATAGAACAACCAGGACTTCCCTTCCTACATAATTATCTATTTGAGTTTGATAAAGCTGTTTCTCCTTCTTTGACCCTTGTTTTCTTTACTAGATAAATGTATTATTGTGAACTTCACAGTAGGGACTTAGTTAGATCAGTTCTCTCGGTGATACAGAGAGGAGAGAGGTTCTGTGAAGTGGGTCCTTTCTTCAATGCGACAAAAGAAAGACGTAGACTGTGCGAGCAATTTTAATGACAGGCACCAGACTAGAGTCCCTTGGTTGGTTTACAAAGAGAAGTATGAAAATCTGGATGTGGTGATGCGTACCCATAGTAACAGCACTCTGGAGGCTGAAGCAGAAGAATCATGAGGTCTACCTAGCCTGGGTCACACTGACTTCTAGGCCAGTCTGAGATGCATAGCAAGAGATGTCTCCAGAAAACCAAAGAACAGGAGAAAAGAAACTTCCAGCAGCCTAAGGACACTGTGAAGTCCTATTTCCATGAAGACAACAAGGGATTCCGAGAGGAAAATAAAATATGATGATGTGGACAACGGGTTCAGACCTGTGGACATTAAGGCTTCTGCAGAGGGCAGAGGGAAATACGTTCACATCTGCGGTGCCAGCGGTTTTGCTCTGTCCGGTGTGTTTAGACTTGGTTCCTGTTAGTTTTTAGAAAGCCTCTTCTCTAACCTCAATGCTTTATCAAAAATCTCTAGCATAGGAAAACAGAAAGCCCAGGCAGACCCAGGACAGCAAGAAAACTTGGCAGAAAAAGCTCTTGCTACACACACACACACACACACACACACACACACACCTGATTTTGTTACCTGGAGGCCACACAAAGGCTGAAGTGGAGAACTGATTCCGCAAACTTGCCTTCTCCACATACACACCTTGGCACATTCACACATACACACCTTGGCACATTCACACATACACACCTTGGCACATTCACACATACACACCTTGGCACATCCACACATACACACCTTGGCACATCCACACATACACACCTTGGCATATTCACACACACACACGCACACACACATTGTCATCATCATCATCATCATCATCATCATCATCATCATCATAGCAATAGGTTTGTAAAAATTTACAAAGCAGAAAAAAAAAAAGAAAACTTAGAGCATTTAGAGAGAGAATCAAGGAGATGGAACCTTCTCCCTTCACGAGGAGTGGCAAACCAAGTTTGGTGGTACCTTCAGTTGTAGCCCCAGCACTTGGATACCAAAAGCAAGAGGAAAGTGAGTTCAGGGTCATCCTAGGATATTCCAGGAGAATGGGATGGTTTCCAGAGAAGCAAACCTGAGGTAAATCCACAGTAATGAATAAATAACTTCACTGCATCCAGGACAGAAACTTCTAGGTCATGAGCTGAGAGGGGCTCTTAACACTTGCTGGAGACGGGACACAGAAAGAGGAGAGGACTGGTTACCTAGCATCTTCTGAAATCCCACTATTACTGGCTGCCAGTCCAGTTCCTTGCTTTACCGTAGACCTCACTGAGGAGAAAGAACAGGCAGTGTGAGGAGGGATCTGTCAGCTAAGCATCTCCAAAGGGTGAGAACAGATTTGCCATTCCCATGGTCGCTTTGACATTTGTAGTTCTGATGCCTTCTGGGAAAGTTACAGCCCATTTCTATTACTGAAATTATTCAGACTTCCTAGTATAAGAGAACCAGTTGGTCCTTCTTTCCTCCGTGGCCGAGGACCACAAGATGCTCTGAAATGCACCATATATTCCTCCAGACTCGTACATCTTTAAGCAAGCTAAGGAACACCTCTGTTTTCTTTCACTGCTTTTGATTGCTTCAGCAGGCAAAATATGTTTTTAAAAGTGATGTAAGTAGAAACAGAGTGTTTCTATAAAGCTGAATTTTTACTTATGAAATTTCCTACACACTGATACTTTTATCTATCTGCGCTTTCAGTACGATTCTAGGAAAGGCTTTGAGGGATACTGTGCTTATTTAGAAAACAATAAACAAAAACTGGATGCATCGAAGACTATGCAAAGAACCAATTTTCTTACTTCACCTCCAAAAGAGCACATGAAGAATTAAATTTTATTTATAAGCTCAAAAAGAAGGAAGCTGCTAGCTCTGGAAGTGTTCCCTAATATGATACACAATTCTCTTTCGACGATAAAACACTGCAAAAATAAATATGTGTGTTCTATATGCACAGGTGAGTTAACTGATAATTAGCAAAAGTTATATTTTTAACTAGTGTTATCCATTTTAGATTCTGACTTCATAATGTGTATGTTATTTTGATTAACACACAGCTAACACTTTTCTAACTAGAATATTTTATTTGGATATCAAAATTAACACTGACTTAATAAAATTAATTCAATATTTTATAGAATACCAGAGATGAAATCAAAGTTTACCAAAATTACAAAGTTTACATTTAAAGTTTTCTGTGTTTCTTTTCTTAATAATATTTCTTATTCATCCTTTAGTAAATTACGTGCATGCATATCATCTATTTCAATAAAACATGCAACTATCCACCTATTTAAAAGGGGATGTGGGCTAGATAGTAAGAAAATGAAAATATAAAACCAGAATGTTGTAACATGAAAATAAAAAGGCAAAATAAATAGTTAGTGTGGACTGGGCAGCAATTCACCCAAGTTTTGAATATTCGAGCTCTTCCCCACTGTGGCCAGCAGCTCCCAGTCATGGTGCAGAAACACTGTTGACCTAAGTGAGCAGCATCGTTCTGTGCGTAGGTGTGTAGGAAGACAGTTACAGACAACTGAGGGGACCAAGATAGGATGAAAACCCATCCAGAAAGGACATTGCGGCCCCCTAAGTCACCTGTTTTCCTATTTCTTCTCACCTACACTTGGCGCTCTCGCAAACAGCTTTCAGTCTAAACCAAGAGAGGCCAACAAATTACTCATAAACGTCGAGCTGGTACCTGGGTGAGTCCATCTGGATTTGGCTTCTCCAGGATTCACACTTCTGTCTATAAAGTGCTCTGCAAATTCTCGGCCATCAGAAAATTTTGTTCAGTATGGAAAAGTTTGTCTTTATATTTTATTGTTAGACTTCAGTCTCAGTAGGAAGCTTAAAAGATGAGCCTCTCACATGTCTTACCTCGTGAGAAACAGGATTATAGATTTAGCAGAATGCTTTCCCCACGTGATTGCCCCTGCTGGTGTGGATTTGAGTCGCCTTACTGCTGTGTCATCCCCTTCTCGATACTATAACCAAGAAGTCACACTGTCTGATATAGAACTCCAGCTGTATTATCCATAATGGAAGGTATACACCACCTTGCTCCAAAACACAATGGAGTGGTGTCTTCTTTTAACTTGAAATTCCTGAAACCATGTATATAACCTCCTGCTAATCTCATAACTCACTTAGTTAGAAATGAAGAAAAATGATCAAAGTCTTAACAACCCCAAACACACACACACACACACACACACACACACACACACACACACACACACACAGAAAATGTCAACGTAAAATCAAGTAATGGATAAATTCTCTCTGATCATCCTTGGAGGATAGTCTGTACTGGAAGCGCTAGAGTTTTCTTAGAGAAACTCAAAGTATGAAAAGTGAACTGTGCTTCTTTAAAAAGTCAGCATCTTAAGGATGCAGAAAGCAAGATGCCTGTCATAGCTACTCCCACTTGGAAGTTCACACAAGAGGTAGTTGACAGCTTATGATGCTGACAATCAACAATTCGTAGATAAATTTGGGCATTAAGAATGAACTGCTCTAATCCTGTTCTTAATTGACAGAATCATTAGTATCAAGCTCATGAGGTAAATTCATCCTCTTCCTTCATAAGGCAAGTAAAGAAGTATGAGAAGAAAGGAGGGTGTGAAGGAAGAGAGGATGGAGAGATGTAGGGAGGCACACAAGCAGACCTAAGATACAAGAGTGATTTACCTTCACTCTCCAAAAATGTGAAAATACATTTCTGCAAATTGGCAGATACTAGAGAATATGAAAGTAAGTTAGAGAAAAGATAGCCTCAAGTTGCCTTTCTTTCTTGCTGTTTTATTTTTTTTTTTTCAAAACAACAATCCTGTGTGTAGCCCTGGCTGTCCTGGAATTCTGAAGACCAGGCTGACCTCGAACTCAGAGATTTGCCTGCCTCTGAAGGATTAAAGTCATAAGACACCATTACCTGGCTTGCATGTGGTCTTTCGGTCAATTCTGTTTTCTTTTCGGAGTGTGTATTGAGAAGAAGACAAAGTACAAATCTTATTTAATAGGAACAGTAACAGTAATTTGTGTGTGACATGCAGCTAAGTCATCTCTCCATACCTTGCTCGTGATTTCTCATCAGAAATCTTCACAAAAGGCTTCTATTACAGAAATAATTTGACTCTTATATAGACATAGAAAAGAGGCATTGTAACCTGCTATGGAAAATCAGCAGAGCTCATCAGCTACAAGGGAAGGGGCAAAACGAAGAGGGATGGTAGGTGATGGGCTGGGAGAAAACTATTTGAAAACTACATATCAGGTAAATGATCTTTAAACAGAATTTATTAAAAACTCTAAAAGGCAAAGCAACACACTAACTCGTTTTGCAAATCATCAAAAGAAGCAAAAGGACATTTTATCATAAAAGAATTAACAGATGTGCAAAATGATGTTCAGCATCATCAGTAATTAAGGAAACAAAATGACAATGTACCACAAAGTATCACAAACTGGAATGACTCTAATCTTCAAAAATCTTCACATGCGGAGTTAGCAAGAAAGCAGAAAAGACTGAACCTTGTGCAACGTGGCTGAGAACATAAAGCTGACAGCCACTTTGATGGAGGTTTATTAAAGGATCAAACATAAACTTGCCATTATGCTAACAATTCTATTCCTCGGATTCTATTCAAAAGGCCAGAAAGTCTAGGCCCAACGAAGCACTATGATTGGCTGTTCGCAGCACCAACAGTTGTATTAGCCAAAACCTATCCATAAACTGGCGAATGAACAGAGAAAAAAAATGTGGCCATCCGTATAACTGACACCATTCAGTAATTAAAACAAATGGATATCTGACATGCACTACAAGAACACAAAGACTGTATAGTGCAGGATCCTATTTGTGTAAACCATTTTGAAGACAACCCTATACAGAGACAGACAAGAAAGTAGCATTTTCCTGTTACTGGGTAGAGGAGTGGGGAACCGAGCCAAGACTGAACGCTCACAAGAAGCAACTTTCTCAGACAATGGAAATGTCTCGTGGTGAGGGTTGCATAACCCTATAAATTTACTAAGAATAATTGAATTACATATTTTAAATGAATGGATTTTAAGATATGTAAATTATACCTTAATAAAGCCATCAGAAACTGTCATTATTAAGCCAAAAGCTTTTATTTGAAGCTATCTTCCTAAGAAAGTTTATAATGAAAGATACTCTGTAGCAGAAAAGCTCGTGCATAATGTGTTTGAAAGAAACTCATTACATTAATGTCAGGCAAAAAGCAAATAATTCTCCAGTTGATGTGTCAGGATCTGAACACACCAGGACTTGTAATTTTATTTTATCATAAAAAGACCTTAGCCGAAGAACGAAGAAAGGAGAAGTGAGACAGAGCACATGAAGCTTGGAATTGCACGATATATACATTCACACAGGTTCATTAACACCATCTTTCCCTGCATGTACAACAGTTTCTAAGTAGGGTGAAATCCACCATCTACAATCCGCCAGTGTTGAAATACAATGAATAGCTTGATGCAGATGAAGATTGCAGCATTAGAATGTGTTCCTATCTTTTTTTTTATAATGGTATTGCCTTTTTCAAAGGTTGCAGTGGACTCTTCTCAATTGTGACCTTTTAAATATCCTAACTCAAAGAAAAACAAAATAGCATTTCACAGACAACAGATAACATCCAAGGAAGAGGAGATAGAAAGAGGAAATTCTAAATTTGGATATCTACGTCATTTGTCAAATGTCATTTGCTATCAGAGTTTCATAAGGTTCTATGTTACCTTTGGTTTAGGCATGACTGTGCAAACCCATTTGGTGCATAGATTTATATCATGTGATTGCTGAGACATCGAAAGAGCCATTTACTGTACTATGCAAAACACAGTTTCTTAAAATTACAAATATGTGAGATATGAATAGAAAATAGAACATGTAAGTTGTTAAAATTATTACTTTGCATTTGGGTTACTGTCCTAATATCATTTCTATTGTTCTGACAAAATCACTTTAAGGACAAAAGGTTTTCTGGGATGGAATTATAGGCTGTTTTTTCTTTGCTTTACATCTAAAAGCCACTTATGAGTGAGTATATATGATATTTGTCTTTCTGGGTCTGGGTTACCTCACCCAATATGATGTTTTCCTAGCTCCATCCATTTGCCTGCAAATTTTTTTTTGTTGTTTTTTTTTTTTGTTTTTCGAGACAGGGTTTCTCTGTGGCTTTGGAGCCTGTCCTGGAACTAGCTCTGTAGACCAGGCTGATTTTATTATTTTCCTCTGCTGTGTAGTACTCCATCGTGTAAATGTACCACATTTTCATTATTCTTTCTTCAGTCAAGGGGCATTTAGGTTGTTTCCAGGCTCTATATATGACAAACAATGCTGCTATAAACATGGCTGAGCACATGTCCTTGTGATATGATTGAGCATCCATAAAGTGGTATTGCTGGGTCTTGAGGTAGGTTGTTTCCTAATTTTCTGAAAAATCGCCATACTGATATACAAAGGGGCTGTACCAGTTTGCACTCCCACCAGCAATGCAGGAGTGTTCCCTTTACCCCACATCCTCTCCAGCATAAATTGTCATCAGTGTTTTTTATCTTGGCCATTCTTACAGGTGTAAGATGGAGTCTCAGAGTTGTTTTGATTTGTATTTCTCTGATGGCTAAGGATGTTGAACATTTCCTTAAGTGTCTTCAACCATTTTAGATTCCTTTGTTGAGAGTTCTCTGTTTAGGTCTGTACCCCATTTTTTATTGGATTATTTGTTCTTTTGATGACCAATTTCTTGAAGCTTTTTTTAAATATATTTTGGAGATCAGCCATCCATGCCATTACAACAGCCATAAGAGTCCCTAACAAGAGCTCAAATAAAACAAAACTCTAAGCAATTAGCTGAAGCATTTCATATCATGAACCTAACTGAAACTTGCTTTTAATTCACAAAAAGGTTTTCTGGACTTTTATAATATCTTATTCTAATATTTGAATAAATTTCAGGTGATGTCATGTTATTTCAAAGAGCAATAATGTTCCTTAATGTGAGATGATTTTCAAAGTCTTGAGAAAAGTTCATGTTTTAAAAAATACTTTACACCCAGCTTTGAAGAAACGTATGAAATTGAAGTTATCAACTGAACCAAGTCATGCGTATCATTTAGAGAAAATTGAATGAACTTTCCTGGGAAATCCAAAGCTACAGTAACATCTTACTCTGTACACATCTCAAAGTTTCCTACTGTCGGTTTTGTTTATTCATCAGAATATGTAGTGAGAGCATTCGGATTCTAAAAATTAAATATAAATAGACCAATCAAAAATAGACTATTTCTACAGAAAGTATATATGCTTGGGTATTTAGACATTTTGCCACTCTTCATCTTGAATTTGCCTCCCTTTTTTTAACAAGCATCCCTTACTCCAGAGGCTACAAATGGAGGAGCCGCAGGTTTGGTTTCTAAGTAGGCAAGAACCATAGTGAAGTGCTATGTAACGAATAATAAAAGCCCAGACAGAAACTGGGGTTCGACTCAAAAACCAGAAAAGCAAAGCAGCTAGGCAAGTCTTACCTGTACCCAGTTTGGGTGATTGCAAGCTAAACAGACT
This sequence comes from Microtus ochrogaster, assembly GCF_000317375.1. Classification (NCBI taxonomy): domain Eukaryota; kingdom Metazoa; phylum Chordata; class Mammalia; order Rodentia; family Cricetidae; genus Microtus; species Microtus ochrogaster. The sequence goes on from NC_022011.1 coordinate 88,985,184, forward strand.
AAACCTCTCTCTCCTCTCATTTTATATCCCCTTTCACGCTGCAATTAAAGGCCTGTGACTCCTTAGGGCTGGGGTTAAAGGTGTGAACCACCACCACCTGGATATGTTTCTGTATTGATCTTGTGTTGCCCAGGGTGACCTTGAACTCACAAAGAGATCCACCTGACTCATCCCCCAAATCCAGGGATTAAAGGTTTGTGTCACCACTGCCTGACCTCTAGTGGCTTTAGTTTTGCTTCTGGTCGTCAGGCAAGATTTATTTATTAGAATACAAATACTATACCACTACAGTGCTGTGTGGTCTTTTGTTATTCCTCCATCAACACTTCACATCAATCCTGTGCATTTCTCTGCCTGTCCCTCAGGATAAAAACCTAGCTCCAACAGAGTCCATATCCTCCCTCAATCAAACAATAAGTATCACGGCTGAATTCACAATGACCAACATGCAGAATAATAAGCCAAAAATTCTACTTTCTTTCAAGGTGAAGTGTTTTCAGCTTTACTCTTCCCGTGCCCAAATTGAGATCTGCTTGAGTGTCGAGTTTCCTTCGCTGCTTCCCAGATAACTCCTAAGGGACACTCTGAGAATTGCTCAGTTCTACCATGCTGTCTTTCGAAGCAGGACTGCTTTTGAATTGAGCCCAGGCCACTACCTGTTGAATACATGCCTTGGATGTTGATGGTAAATCCAGTGATCCTTCTTTCTCCTTTGCTGACAAAGGCAGCTCCCATCACTGTCTCTATGGTTAGGATTTTCCTTGGGGCTAGTGAAAGTCTAAGGACACTGACTGCTGGCCCTCCAAATAAGCTGGAAAGTAGTTCCTTGCAATTCCTACCAATTACAAGAGAGCTGAGTAGTGCCAGATAATCTACTTTGTGCTCAGTTAATTTCTCTGTAGGGTAGGTCACTGTGCATGACCCTGTCTTTAAATAATACTTTCTGCATCACTGTTAACCTTAGATCCTCAATCAAAGCTAAAAAAGCAAGAAGCACATGTTAACATGCTGCTACATACAGATTTTACTGAGCATCACAGTGTTAAACAATAAATGATTTCAAAAACTATTTTATTGGTTAATACTTTTAAATTTAAAAGTTAATACTTTTAATGAAAATAGATTCTGACTGCTTTCTTAAAAATAATAGGGAACACTCTGTGTTTATTGTCTGACAAGGAGGAAGCAATGTCTTTCTGAGGGGCAACGCACATTCCATCCAACCAGTGCCTTGGGTTATAATCCTCATTTGGAGTTGGGTTTATTCTTCTCTCCATCCAAATTCTAGCCTTCTAGCCTCATTAAGATTCATTGTGTGTGTGTGTGTGTGTGTGTGTGTGTGTGTGTGTGTGTGTGTGTGTGTGTCTGCTTTGTATAAAAGAAGGCACATGTTCAAATCCCATTCCGTAGTTCAACATCACCACAATTTGGCAGATATACCCAGTCTTGAGTGGAGGCTCCTCAGAAGAGTGGTGATATCATGTGATAGTTTCACATGATGATGCCTCTTGCAGGCTTCACTTGATGGGAAAACAAACATGAAATTCCTTACATACTACAGAGATGTCTTCTGAAACACCATGATGATCTCCCATATTTTATATGGTTTTAATCCAGAAAGTACAATGCAAACACTCTGCAATGAGAATCAAAATATTGTATTATATTTAGATATTACCAGGAATTACTGAGAACAAGAACTGAGAATGTGTTAGCTACACCATTTCTGCAGTTTAGATAATTATTCCATTTGGGCAAAAATGCTTAATGTGATTTTTATCTTTTTCTTCATTTTATATTCCATATTTTTATTGGAAGGAAAAAAGAAAAATACTGAGATTCCATCATAGCTCTGTTACAAATTGGCCAAATTCCTATGGCAGATACATTCTGCTTCTTTCCAAATCTGCTAAAATCTGCATTTTCAGTATCTGCTCATAATGAGCATCAATCAGCTTTTTAGTGTTTCTTTTAAATGTGAGGAGACAATGAATTACCAGACCTCCGAAGAAAGCCTTGAAGATAAAATATGCATTGAAGCAAAGGCACTTGACAAAAAACCGTGTTCATATAGAAGAAAATATGATTATTAATCTAAACTCATATCAGAGCTATAAAAATAGAGAATATTTTTATTTAAAAAAAAGGAGTGGAGTGCTCTAAGTAAGAACAAGTTAAAATAAAAGTGTAGTCAGATTAAGATTGCCCCCCACACCCTGGGTTCCACCCTAGGACCACAGCTCCTGCAGCTTTACTAGAGGGCAGAGGGTTCCTAGGGACTCCAGAGAAGACACCAACCAGCAGCCAAACCCCTTTAAGCATATCCAACAATCCCAGAATGTACCCTCTTTTCTAGGCTCCGTATCTTGGCCTAAAACTTCAGAAGACTTTAGCTTTACCAGAGGCCAGGTCAGATATAGGGAACCCTAGCTTCAAAATCCCTGAGGTGACACAGTACCAAATCTGAAGATACTCTTGTCACTAAAACCCTGTGTTATTTAAGCCAGAAGACCAGAGAAGAAAGAGAAACTAAGAAACAAAACACCCATCCAACAAAGACAAACAGGAATCAACAGCTAGCACTATAATCATCCCAAATCCAGATGCCTGCATGGCAGTGTGAGAACACAATAAATAACAGAAACGGCATTGTCACCACCAAAAATTTCATAAAATCTCAGGGAAAGGACATAAAGCAGATGCTTGGATCCTAAAATTTAGGCAGAGTGTGGCATAGTTCTCCATGAAGACAGAGTAGCATCAGACTCCTTGGTAGCAGTACTGAAAATTAAAAGACAGTGAAGTTTTATTTCTAAAATCTTAAAAGATAATATTTTTACGTTGTCTTAGAGTCAATTAAGTTATGTCAAAGTAAAAGGGACATATTTCCACACATGCTACACTGTGTGTGTGTGTGTGTGTGTGTGTGTGTGTGTGTGTGAGTGCGCGTGTGTGCACGCATGTAGCATCTGTTTGTGTGGGTATAAGCACGTGTGTGGAAGCCCCAGGTCAATTTTATGTCTTCCTCAGTTTCTCTCCACTCTTAAGTTTTGAGACAAGGTCATCACTTGAATCTGAGGCATTTCAATTTGGCTAGGAAGCTGACCAATGATCTTGGGGGATCTGCCTGTCTCTGTCCCTCACACTCTGAGGTTACAGCAGCATGATGCCACCCCACCCCAGAGTTTTTGTGGGTTTGGGGACCTCAAATCAGGTCCTTCTAGCTGTGTGCAAACACTTTACCAAGTGAACCATCTCTCCAGTCTGTAGGTGCACTTTAAAAATTTAACCCCCGAGAGTCCTAACTAAGGAACATTGGAAAAGCTAATTCAGTGTGAGTAAAACAAGAAAGAACGGGATCCAGTGAATAGGAAATAGTAAACCTATCTTCCAATTGAGGTGAACAGATTTCACAAGACAAAAGCCATATCTAGAGAATGTGACAGAGCTAAGAGAGAATTTTTTTTTTCAAAGAGTCAGATAGACGAAACATTTGATATGGTGGCAAATGCGAGAAAAGTATTGCGTGTGTTTATAACTCTTTGGGTGACCTTGGAAAGAATTAGTGATGGATATGCAGTCACTGAAGCCAAAAAAAGTAACAATTAAAATGAGATGTTTATTAATTCCAGGAAAACAAGTAATTACACTCTAGAAGAAACATGCTCATTTTCATGACCTGGCTCAGAAGTGAAACTGATTTAGTCATAACATTATAAACATCAAATATTGATCCACTGAGACGGTAGTAGCACTGTATGTGGAGGATAGATTAGCAAAGAGGAGAACAGTCAAGGATGAGTCTCAAGTCCTCCGTTTGCATTTACTGTTACATGAGAAGACAAATAATCATTCAAATAGATAGCTAAGAGATAAAATCATTACTATTTTAAAATAAGGATTTATGTGCAAAAAGAAAAATTAAACAATGAAATCTTTTTTTTTTTTTTTTTTTTTTTTGGTTTTTCGAGACAGGGTTTCTCTGTGGCTTTGGAGCCTGTCCTGGAACTAGCTCTGTAGACCAGGTTGGTCTCGAACTCACAGAGATCCACCTGCCTCTGCCTCCCGAGTGCTGGGATTAAAGGCGTGCGCCACCATTGCCCGGCTAAATTAAACAATGAAAGCTGAGATCAGAAGAAGCAGGCCTGGACACCATCATAATGTGAGAAAAATCCCCCTGGTGCATCGTGTTGAAATGCTGGGATGGGTAACTGTCCACTTGGCACAATCTAAAACCCCCTGGGAAGGAGTGTCAGCAAGGGCTTGTCTCCATTGGGTTGGTCTGTGGGGACGCTTATGGGGGATTGTCTGCAATTCATTGACTGACTCAGGAAGCTCTAACCCACTAAGGACAGTCCCATTCCCTAGACAGAGGGCCCTAAACTACACAACAAGGCAGAAAGTGAACTGAGTACATGAGCATTGGTTTCTGTTCATGACTATATCCATTCCTGTCACCTTGACTTTCCTTTTCCTGCAGTGATGGGCCATAACCTGAAATTGGGAGCTAATAAAAACTCTCTCCCATGCTGTTTATTTACAAGGAAATTTTATCACAGCCATACAAATGAAAGTAGGGCACCTTCTATTTTATTACATTAAAAGAAATGAGATTTAATTTTTGAGAGTAAATGTGCTATGAATCAATGTTTGATATCAAGGAAAACAATTTTATATTTCTTTAAGGTTCTATTCAAAATATGACTGGCAGTTTAGGACATCCAAGTACAGCTTTGGGGGAATAATAAATAGGAATTATGTAGTCCCGCATAATTTCAGTCCAGTTCTCAAGGAGAAGAAAAAGGAGATCCAGGGAGTGAAAAAAATTCAATTTGCAAACTATAAATGAGCAAATATTACCTGTGGCAACTTCCCACAAAAGATTCTGGGATTACAGAAATTATTTTGGATACCTTGAATGGTTTAACATACTATGGTATTAGGATATAGACACACAGACCTAGCCATCCTCATCCCCCAGGAAAGCAGCAGACATATTAGAGAGAAACTAGTAACTCCATGTTAATTGAAGCCAAGGTTTACATGCAACCTCAGTATCCATTGGCTGTTGAATGAATAGAAAAAATGCAGTCATGGTGGTTTGAATAGTTATGGCCCCCAGAGACTCATGTGTTGGAAGGAAGTAACACCCATAGGAGGTGTGGCCTTGTTCGAGTACATGTGGCCTTGTTGGAGGAAGTGTGCAGACATGGAGGCAGGCAAATGCTCAAGTCATGCTCAGTGACACAGTTCAGTCCCTGTTGCCTATGGATCAAGATGAAGAATTATCATCTCCTTCTCCAGCACCATGTCTGCCTGCATTCTGCCATGCTTCTCGCCATGAAGATAATGGAGTGAACTTCTGAAACTGCAAGCCAGCCCCTAATTACATGTTTTCCTTTATAAGAGTTGCTGTAGTCACAATATCTCTGCACAGCAATAGAAAACCTAACTAAGACAAAAGTATACACACATGACAAAAGAGTACTGAGCCACAGAAAAGAAACTGGCATTTGGAGTAGCATGGTTGAAACTCAAGGACACTGTCAAGTTAAATAAGCAAGGCATAGAGAGATATGGAACACATGTTCTCACTCATTAAGAGGCCAGCACAGGTGATTTCACAGATGTTAGAGGGCAGAGCCCTGGGAGGGGCATGATGGGCAAGGATGGATGCGGTTGGATTAAAGGGGATAAATAAAGTTACAGAGGGGAACAAACTAGTGTGTGCTTTGCAAAAAGCAAGAGAGAAGTTTGAAGATCCACACAAGGGATGAATGCTTAAGAAGAAAATCCCAATCACCCTAGTTTGGCCACTAATATCTGTGTGTGTATCAAATAATCACAGTCACAAATAAGGGGACAAATGAATTTGATCAAAACTGTTCTCAGCTTCCCTAGGTCCCCTGTAAGTCATGAGTTATTGTAATGAACACTAAAGATATATCTGTCTGCTTGTTTGTTTGGTTTTTTTTGTTTGTTTGTTTGTTTTGGCATAGAAATAGACTTCAAATAAGGGAAACCCTGAAGGACTCAATCAGAAGCTCAGCAAATCAGGCTTGGTTGTAGCACAGCAGTAGAAGGTTCCAGCATGATGTGCATCTTTAGTGGTGGGGGGGGTATTTTTTTCAACAAAAATTTTGAGATATTGACATAGCTTATACTCCTCCAAATAAGTTTATTATATACAAGCACTAAAGTTAATTTGTCAATTTTATTGGGCTTTTTGTGGTACACATGTATGTGCATGCATTTGCAATGTACTTCCGTGTGTACATGTGTGCTGCAGGTAATTGGAGCTATCTGGTGGCTTTCTCTGTCACTCTCCTTGTTCTCTTGAGATAAGGTTTCTCACTAAATCTTGAACTCACTGATTTGGGGGTTAAGATGGTCTCAAATATGCTCCGGGGTTCTCATGTCTCTTTCTACCATCAACACTGGAGCATCAGGTATACCCAGACACCTCGACTTTTCGTGTCAGAGCTGGGGATCGGAACTCAGGTCCTTATGTTTGTACAAGTGTTCTTACCCACTGAGAAATCTCCTCAGGCTCAAGATTCAATTTTTTAAACACACAAATAGATGTAAAATTTATCCACATTCTCCTTCCCTCTAACTCAGAATATCATGTTTCATGGACTTGTGTGTGTGTGTGTGTGTGTGTGTGTGTGTGTGTGTGTGTGTGTGTGTATACGGTGGCACTAATGTTGATGAAAGTAAAAAAGATTAAATGATTTTTGCTTTGCTTCAAAACTTACCACCCAGTATGGTAGTTGCTTGAAAGAAATTGCATTCATAACAAAATTGTATATCTGGAGTGAGGTAATAATCTTGTGTGCCACTATTTCATGTCAGTGTGTTTGAACACATGTAAGTATGTGTATGCGTGTCTACTCTGTTATAAAACTTCAAACAAGCAGGGTTAATCTTGTAATAATTATCATAGAAAGGAACAATTTAATTGATCCTATAGCTTGTGCAGAGTTAACACAGCAACGTAGCTCTCAAGAGGAAACTTAACATCTGCTGTAGGTCAGCTGAAGGCCCTGTACCCTTTAAGGCCGTAACACCGACGCTGTGCAGGGTCAGAGTCTCCACAGGCTCTGGTTAAACCTTCACTGCACATGTGCACCACAGGCGGTCAAGCCCCATCATTAGAGACAGGTGAAGGGAAAGCTTTGTTACATGGTTTCACAACAACCCAAGAAGCTCACCCATCAAAAGGAATTTAATTTCCTTGCCCAAACACAGTCTCAATAATTTCTGGAGTCAATTTTGATTACCGTATAGACATTATTTAAAAGGCTGTTGTCAAGGAAAAGCATTCTAAAATTAGATCTGCCAGCTTTGTTTTCCTTACAGAAATGGCCATGCTTCTAACAGCCTCTCCTGGTTTGAAGAGACACCCTGGTAACTAAAAGCAAAAGGATCTCAGAGCATCTTCTGCAGAGGAAGAAATAAAAGAGAATTTGCCTTTACATAGCCATTTCACAAGCTGGGTTTCTTGTATAAGCTTACCTACATGGCATGCCTATGTATTACACGATTATGGGTCTTTAAAAACAAAAGGTCTCTGATTCCAGTGTCTAATTCCGGTGGCTCCTTCCCCTCCTCCACCCCTCACCCCTTGACCTCACCAGCTTTTTCATGGTTCATTGTTCTCCTCGTGTTCTCTTCACTCTCCTTACTCGACCTCAGGTTCAGGGTCAGGCAAGTTTTAAAGCCTTTAAAGAGACATTTTCTCTGCATCGATCACGCTTGTGTTCTCTGGGAAAATATAGACTCTGTAAACCCAGTTCTGCACCTGCCGTGGTTCTTCATGGAAGCTGCAAAGCTGGATGCACAGGAAAAGGCAGACAGCAGGGATGCAGTGGCCTTAGACTCCTTTCCCCACATTTCCTATGCAGTGACTGTCACCACTTTCTCAGATTCCCTCTCCCAGGCTTACTTGCAAATAGCCCAAGACTTCCTTCAACTGAGTATGTAAATGTACCCAGAGGGGACTGCCACCAAGTTTTCACCCACCTACTTGCAAATGGTTCATGCCTTCTCTCCATGGTCCTTGATGCTTCTCTTCCTTTCTTTCTGATTCTCTTTCTCCTGGTTAATCTTTCAATCCCTAAGGCCACCTTTTTATCAACATTCCTAACGGAAATCTCTCATTAACAACCTCCCCACACAATGAACCCCTTCCCTCAAGGCCCCTTCTAGCAATCACCCCATCTTTAAGATTGGTTCTCAGAAGGTGCTCAAAAGGGCAGATGTGCAGTCGGCTCCTTGATTCACCTCTGGTTCCTTCTTCTTCTCACTCCTGGGATAGTTGTTGTCCTCTTTTATTGCAAATATCTTACAAATGCTACTACAATCTCCTTCGCGGTACAAGAACCAATAGTCAATCATATTCAGTCCATGCTGAATGGGCTTGAAAGGACACTTGTCCTCTGACTGTCTCCCTTCTGGAAAACAATGTTCCTGTGAAAATTATGACTTCGGGTCACATCTGATGCAAAGATTTTCTATAAGAGACTGTAAGTTCTGGTGCTCATCACACACACACACACACACACACACACACACACACACACACTCCAAGGTGCTGTGTTTTATCTGTGTGACTCTGGACACCCTGCATTCATTTCATTAAGAAGTCCAGTCAACTCAAATTTAAATATGTTCGAAGTTATACTTTAAAGAGTTGTACTTTCTGTGCGTCTGAAGTTAACCATTTTTTTAAGGAAAACTCAGAAGTAAACAGTCCATAAAAAAACTATCTGAGTCACAGGACAATATCTCACGCCATCAGTGCCCCCTTGCCTGAGATATGAACGGTCCCTTGCCCAGCATCTCTATCCTGTATATGCTACCTATCTGTAACTCGGTTCACAAACATCTCCCATATCTCAGATAGACGATCATATCAGAGTTCTGGCTCACTTTACTCAAGAATAGCCTTAAAGGAGCCAAGCATGTTGGAGCAGTCCTTTAATCCCAGTAGCCAGGAGGCGGAGGCAAGGAGATCTCTGCATGTCAGAGGCCAGTCTCATCTGCATAGCGAGTTGGAGAAGAGCCAGAGCGGCACAACAAAGACATACGCTCTCAAAAACACGAGAAGAAGAACAAGAGGAGGAAGAGAGAAAGAACTCTTGTTATCATTGTTTGATTTCATTATTATTACTGTTGTTCTGTTACTGTGCCTAACTTACAATGATATTTTATCATAAATATATATGTATAGGAAATTCCAGTCTTTCTAGACTTCAGTACTATACTATCATCAGTTTTACCACTGCAACTACTGGTGACATGATCCTCAAAGTTACTGAGCCTTTATCTGAGCATCCGCCATTGCCTCTGAACACACTCTCCTGCTTCCTATCCTGGCCTTTCATGACTCCCCACACATTGGTATTACTTTCCATAAAACAGTCATTATATTTTTCAAACACAGCGAGCTCCTCTATCCCTATCATTCCAAGGACCTCCTGTTATGTAGAAACACAATCCTAATTTTTTATATTGCCCTAACAGGATCTTAGATAATCTGACTTCTGCCTTTTGGTACACATTATCTTATTTTTCAAAATACCTGAACAATTATATAGTCTATGTGATTTAAACTTTAACATCTTTTTTTTCTTGTTCAAGACTCCCATTCCTAAGTCAGAGAATCCGTGGCTAAGATAACCATAGTATGACTCACACTGTGAAAATTATTATTTACTTGTAGAGGAAAAAAATACACATACTTAGAAAAACAATCTAGATTTATCAAGAAGAAATTTTCCAATTCTCTAATTTTATTGTTGCATTTGAACATTTCTCTTCCTAGAGAGCTTTACAATTATTCATTTCTAACCCGAAGTACTCTGAAATGATTTTATACCATTTCTTATTTTCCAGGTACTATAAGGAGATCAACAAACTTTTCTAATTATAGTAAGTACTCATTACACAAATAATGCAGAATTAAACATGAAAAAAAACATGAAAGTGAAGATAAAAAAGTTACCTATCATGATACTGTATTTCAACCTGTTCATTTAGTAATTTTTCATAAAAATTTTACAAATCACTTCTGTTGTAGAATATTATTTTAACTAGGCAGAGATGTATTACATTTGTTTATGCTGTATTTTGTTTAACGATGTAAGGGTATGTATTTAATTATCTGTTTTAACAGTTAAATAATAATATTACTTTAACTGTTGGTGTGTTATTTTGTTTATTCTGCATTTTGTTTAACGATGTAAGGGTGTGTGTTTAATTATCTGTTTTACCTTCCCTACTACGGCATCTGATTGGTCTAATAAAAAGCAGGACAGCTAGTAGCTAGCCAGAGAAAGGATAGGTAGGGCTGGCAGGCAGAGAGAATAAATAGGAGGAGGAATCTAGGCTCAAAAAAAAAAAAGAACGGGGGAAGAAGAAGGAGGATAAAAAAAAGGGGGGCATTCCTGGTGCAAGAAGACAGGTAGCCATTGCCAGACAGACATGAGAAGCAGTGAAAGTAAGATACACTGAGGGAAAAGTAAAAAACTCTGAGGCAAAAGGTAGATGAAGAGAAACAAGTTAACTTAAGTTAAAATAAATAAATAAATAAATAAATGAAACTACCCAGAAAAGTGCTGAGCTAAGGCTGAGCACTCAAAACTAATAAGAAGTCTCCATGTCTGATTTGGGAGATGACTGTTAGCCCAAATGAAAACGCCTGGCACGCACATCATGTAAAATAAAGGGAAGAAATATATAGCAAGGTCCCCTAAGGAAGAATGCTGGGAATATTTTAATCCTCTAAACTAGAAATTGTTATTCTGGTTGTGATTTCATGTTAGACATTTTTAGTCACTAAGTATGGATAATCCCTTAATCCAGCTTACAATTTTGGCTAGATAGATTATTATTTAGAATAAATAATATGCCCTTGATTTTTTCCTAATTGCAATATGATTCACATGACAGGATGAAGCCAGAGAACAAAGCTACTGTCGGTGTAAAAATGCTGCATTTAGTGTGCATCTTGTCACATACGTTGCATTTGAATGACTGATAAAATGAAATTCAGGGAATATCAAAATTGCTCCATCTCCTTAGGAAACTGACAAGGATGTTCCTTTGCAGCTACTAAATTTTTTTTTTATTAGAGGAAACCTGCAGAACAAGGATGAATAGACAAGAAACCAACCATACGCTGAAAACTACCACTGAAGGTTTTGGGTTGAATGTCTCCCAGCTTGACCAGGTTATCTCCTGCCTGACTCCGTGAAGGCTGGAAACTCCCACGGGGCAATCTACCTGTCCCCCCCTGCAAGGCCACAACACCCACGAATCACGGAAGCTATTCATTCTCACCAGAATCCTAAGCATTCAGTTACACCGTAAAAGAACCTTTAAATCTTCCTGGATGTGACCGTTACAGAACTAGGGATCTCGCAGTGAGCATTTTAATAAGTTACGTTTGACTTCTCTTTGTATTCTACCCATGACGTCATTTTTCAGTGGGCAGCTTTCACCACCATCTTGTATCTGGCAGAAGAGTTTGGAAAAAGCTAACACGTGGCCTTCCATACAGCTGTACCAAGATGTCACTCACATGAAGCACCGCCATTTGTAGATTTCTGTGCCAGGCCCAGCATGTGAGCACTCCATGGATCTATTCTCACCCTTTATAAGAACTCATCTGTCGACAGTGACTCCTCGGAATATGATATCGTTTGGGCTTCTATCGTTATGTATGTGCCAAGGTCACATCCCCGGTGACCTGTCGCCGGGGAGGCTTCTCTGGGACTCTGTTCTCTTCCTTTCTACAGAAGCAGCTCAAGGATGCTCCGTACACCTGACCTTTCGGCCTGAGCTCATGTGATTTCTCGTGGCTGTCTCATTCAGCTATGAATCATTTTTGGATTCTTACTTTATGGTGTCTGCTGGGCCAGGCACTCGGGACATCACACGGTGCAGGAGATACTCCCTCTGCTGCTTTGCCTCAAAGCGAAGGTGAAGGATTATCTGGCAAGCAGACTAACAACTGTGAACAATACTATTTACATGAGCAATGATGATGAAACAGGAAGGGCACTAAGGGACCTGGAGCATTTGCCCATCTAGTTTCTGGTGATCAGCAATATCTCTCCGATTTTCATGTCACAAGGACATTTAAAGACCCAACTTGCCTGCCTGCTCTTTCCAAAATTCAGCCCTAACTTGATCGTGTTTTTCCACAGATAACTCTCCTTACCATCTATATTAAGTTTCTAATTAAACTAGAAAAATCTTTTTTCCACCAAACCAGCTTCCTGCTTTTTGAGAGAAGAATTTACCAAGTAAGACTTCCAGTTCAGTGTAAAACTTAAAACTATTGCTGTACCACTGAACTAATGTTCTGCCTGTATTTACAGAAATCAATAGTAATCAAAATTAAACACATAGGTCAGTTTTAAAAGGAACTGTTTTACATAAGCCATAAATAAGGAAGAGCCAAAGATAAAGCTAAATGATATTTCCTTTACATGCTGAAACCCACTACCCAGGAAACAAAGAAAAAGGAACAGGAAAAAGAGTTGACCAGATTGCCTTCTTATCGACTCTACATAGACGCAATGAGTGAGGAAAGAAATTTACTGCTGAATGTGAATGAAAAGTGAGGAAATTTTTACCAAATTGAGAAATATGCTGATAATAGAAATGTACAACCTTGTTTCATGTTATGATGTTTGGTTATGCGTTAATTGAAAGGAAATGGAGGTTTCCAGAGAGCTAATGACTCATTTCAATGCCTCTCAGACCGAGCCGAGCCTGGCTCATGTGGCTGACCAACTCCAGCTCTCAGATGGGGGAGCCCCCGTGCTGATTCCCACAGCCTCTTCTCTCTGTTCATTTTTTATTCCCTCCTCAGTTTTTCTTACCAATGCTCCCTTGAACCAACCAAAAATTAGCAAAGGTTTCTGCACTCATGAATACAAAAACTGAGGTTATGATTTTTCAACCTCTTTCACATCTGGAAAGACAATCTTATAATGAAGTAGTTTGAGAATTAGAACTGTGTTTTTAAGAGGAATAAGATACAACTCCACTTGGTCCTTTTACTTTGTGCTTTCAAAGTAGAGGCCTAAAATACTAGCGAGTGGGCCTTCCCAGATCCTGTACAACCTGTTGTCAGGGCAACAGGATGGGCAGAAAGTTCTGGCCTTGCTAGTCCCTGTTGTGAAGGTAACGAGATATGAACCATCTTCTTTTACACAACTGTGTAGCTTTCCTGCCTTATTCTGTGTCTTATTTCTATTTGATAGGAACCCTCATTTGTTCACTAAATCTAGCGACAATACAGTTTCAATACACAGGCCGCCAAGTGGGCAGGCTTTCTAATAAATGCTGTAAGTGGATACACAGTGCTTATGTTGCTCTTGGTAAAAACAACATAGGGGGAATTTCACTAGACTGATTTTTCTATAAAAGAACATCTCCATACTTTTTACATTTCTAATCTCTGAAATGTTTACTAGCTGTTTGTACATTATATATATTTATATATATAATATATATTATAGATGATGATATCAAAACAGTACACATAGAAGAATCTGTTGAAACCATAAAATGACAGAAAAAAATCTTAGAGGCAAAAAAACAGAGTGTAAGTGTGTATAAACTAGCCAAACAGTATTGCTCCTGAAGACTGAGCCTGTTACTATCCCCTTGCAATTGTGAAGTCTGCTAGTCCAAGCTCTCTTCACTACACGTCTGGTAGAAACAAAGGGTCTTCTCCTGAGTGTAAGTATTTCCTCTTTGTGTCCATCTTGATCAGACTTCTTCACCTGCTGCAGTGAGGCATGGGAGAGCCTCAGGTGAGATTAGCCCCAATGAATAGCTCCTTCCCTGCCTTTTCTTACATCACATTTGATAAGGTCCCCTTGGCCAAGGCACATTGCATAACCAAGAGAAAGAGGGGATCCAAGAGAATGGATGCAGAAAACCACGAACAAATTGGACCCCTAGAGTAAAGAACTTGGGAAGATTTCTGGAGAACAGAGGCTTGCAGGAGAGTCTCAGATATTAAAGCAGAACTTTGCTGGAAAATAAAGTGTCTATATCAAAATAATGCACACATATCAAAAATACACATGTTATTCATGTTGGAAAGAGTGAGAAGTGCTGGAAAATTGGAATATTCTGGAATGAAGAAGGGATCTCTTTAGTCTGGATAGTACCCACCTCCAAACAGCCTGGGGAAGGATGTGATTTCTATTTGTTTTTGAAAGTAAAGTAAAATAAAATAAACTCCATTAAGTTAATTTTTCTGACCTAAGCAAAGTGGGGAAATACAGCCTACTTCACTCAAAGGAAGACTGCTACCACAAGCTTAAAATCTTTCATAACAAAAAAGGGTTACCATATACACATGAGTATATATATGAATAAATATACATAAATAAAGTGGTTTTTTATCTTTAGAATCATAGCTATATCCTCATTGGCAAATAAAATATTCTGTGCTTTTTCTTTCCACTGTCGGGGGATGGAGTCAAGAAAATTGAAGTAATACTGCAAAGGTCCAAACTCTGAGGATCAACAGTTTTTGTAATAGTCAGATTCCTTTAGAGATGCTAACAAGGATCAACTGAAGAGCTAGTGACAATGCGTGTCCTGGGATGAGGGACAAGTAGGAGAGCTTCTGCCATCTAGAAAGTGTGAACCAAGAGCTGCCTCCCGTTAGAGTCTTAACTCTCAAGTATGCAGAGTTAGGCAAACAGATAACAGATTGCAGAAAAGCTCAAACAGGACAACTAATTCCTAGTGTGTCTTGGGTGTTGAGCTGAAGCATGTACGTCAGTGTTAAATGGACTAAGTATGGACCTGGGACCCTGGCTTTTCCCTATATGAAACAGTAGTCAAGTGGCCATGCTTGGGGATAGTTTCTCAGCGGAAAAAAAACTGTAGATGATTATTCTGAGACACATATATCAGAAGAAAACCATTTCAGAGTGTACTCGATGTAGCGTGTATATTTGAGGGAACGTGTCATACAAACGTGAACATGTCCTTGTATACTGAACATACATGATGAAAATCTTTTTAAAAGATAAAAGTGGAAGGCACAAAAACTTTCTAAGTATGATTATTTCTATAATTCAACTCTGAGGTGGTTTTGAGATACTTTACTCAGAAGTGGGGTCAACCCTGAAGTTGTATACTTTCTCCTCATCTTGTTCTTGAACTTAGTTTTAAGTCAGTCAGAACAGAATCAGCACACTGTGTCTTTCCTGGTGAATTTATTTTGGTTTTCATCAGAATTATCTGGGACCTGTTTCAGGAGTGTTCCTTGGTTAGCATGCTCATGAGGATTGGCCCCAAGACCTCATCCTTCCTATGCCAGCACTTTCTGAGTGAGTCACCTTCCAGCCCTCATCCACAGTTTAATAAAGATCTATTTTCCTTCTCCTGAAAACTTTCATGCCTAGAAACTAACTCATTTCTCATGACCCATTACGAATTTATTAGAGGAGCTATAAATATCAAAAAGTTTTTCATGGCCCATTACGAATTTATTTGAGGAGCTATAAATACCAAAATTTCACCTACAAAAGAAAATTATCTGCATCCTTGAGCATGCAAGGCCTATTTAGTAAAAACCTATCTTTTAATATTTTATACAATATAAAATAAATCTTTAAATAGCTTCAAGAGAGTATAGCTTAAAGGAGAAACCAAAACATGAAGCTTCATTTTTAAACTTCTAAGGACTTATTAGCACTTTTTGTGTCCTTTGGTTTCATTTGTGTTTCTGTATGTGTGTTTCTGTATGTGTTTGTATGTTTGCATGTGTGTTTGCATATGTATTTCTGTTTCTGTATGTGTGTGTGTTTGCATGTGTGTTTGCATGTGTATTTCTGTTTCTGTATGTGTGTATGTTTGCGTGTGTGTTTGCATGTGTATTTGTGTTTCTGTATGTGTGTGCATGTTTGCATGTGTGTTTGCATGTGTATTTATGTTTCTGTATGTGTGTGTATGTTTGCGTGTGTGGGTACATGCATATGGAGGCTCAAGACTGACGTGGGACCCGTTCTCCATTGCTTTTTAACCTTGTTCATTGAGTCTGGGTCCCTCAGTTAAACCCAGAATTTGCTGACATGACTATTCTCACTACAGTTTGCTTCTAGGATCCACCTCTCCACCTTCCAAGGCTGGGCTTGCAAGTGGATACCATTCATTCCCACCTAGCACTGGACATAGGGTCCAATGCTTCAAACTATGGGTCTCATGTTTGCTTGGCCAAAGCTTTTAACCACATGTTAGCCATCTCCCCAGCCTCCATCTTTACTCCCACAACTGTAGTTAACTGTACCTAACACTTGGCTAACTGGCAGAAACACAGTACAGGACAAAATCTAGAAGTATAATGGTTTTGTGGCATTTTATCGAATGTGTCAGCAAAGGGGTGGTCTTGGGACATCACACCTATCGATAAGAAGTCAACCCTCTGCAGACCAGTACCACAGGAAATCTGTCTAGCCTGTAGCTGTACATGACCAGAGAGGACCAAACTCCACTATAAAAAAAAAAAAATGAAAGGAAGTTGAAGCCATCAATACATTCTTCTCCTAGTGAAACTCTCAAAGCTAGCCCCTTCTCAGTTTTCTCCCTGAGACCTCCCAGCTTCAGACTCAAGGGAACACATGTCCTTCAAGTTTAAAGTTTAGCAGACTGGGAGAAAGAAACTGAGAAACGGCTATGAGAGTCCACTAGGGTAAGAGAAAATTTTCCTATATTGACCACCTTGGTCTGCAAAAGTACCTTTTAAAGTGCAGGATTTTGGAACCATACATAATGACACATGCCTGTAATCTCAGTACTTAGTATACATAGATAGGAATATTGCAAGTTCCAAGGCAGCCTGTATCACATAGTGCCAATTATCTCAAAATGAAAAAAATCTGGTTCAGTATGCAAAATTAACAACAATAATTTAACTGCTAAAGTTTGTGGAATATTAGATACTATTAAATGAATTTATAATTATTGATTAATTTAAATTCTTCAACATCTGTACGATAGGAGTTATTTCCGGTTTATGTATGAGAAAACTAACATATTATAAAATAGATAGACATAGAGAGATCATATAGCAAGTGAGTTGCAGGGATGCCCTGCCTTGAAGGTTGAGTGATGTGGGAGTATTGATGGTTACAGCATCTTAAAGGCCTTCTGTGCATCATGTAGGAGCTATACTTCATGTAATTGTTGTTACCTTGACTTCAGGGTATGAAAGCATTCGGTCCAAGTGTTTTCCTCTTTGCTGAAGCCTGTTTCAGTGGTGATGCCTCCTGGGCCTCTTCCCTGCTTTGCAATGAGTAGGAGCACCTGTTTGGCCCAAGAATCATGGACACAGCTGGACTTGAAGACAGAGTTTTCCCTCTCAGTGAGTAGGGAAGAAATCCACCCTTGGAGAAAGTGAAGTTTCATCTGTTCCAAGTCAGGAGGTAAATTTAGAAGGGGAGATTATCATGGTCTGTATTTGGGAAGGGAGAAGCAGTCAGAGACCCTCTGACACATTAAGCTGTACAGCAAAGCCAATGAAAGTTTTACTACATTAAAACTTACATTTTGATCTCCATTGACCGGACTCTGGAATCCATCCCTCACCAGATACTGGACTTCAGCCAGAACTGGCATTGTCATTTATTTGTTCCTCTCACATACTAACATCCTAGGTAGCACTTTTTCTCTGTTTTACTTGGAAAGTCCCCTGAGAGAAACCATCTGTGATCATCCAAAGTCCTTCCTAAAGGAACTTTGGTTCAAGTTCCTAGGCTGTTTCTTACCATAGGCTAACTTGGTTTGTTTAATTCCTCTTCTCGTTGTCTGGTGTTTGCTTCCTCCACTAAAAATAAGCCCGTGTCTAACATGAACCTTGCATAGAAAGAGACTGGACATTTACTGAATGAGTAAGTGAATGATGAACAAAATAGTTAGGTTTTACAGCTAAGAAAAGTGAAGCTCAGAGAAATTAATAACGTGTTCGTGTCGCCTGGCAGATAGTGTAAGAAATAACAGATTGCCATCTTACTCCTCACGAAAGTATTTTATTCCATAGACAATAGCAAAACGTTATATCCAAACTGAGGTTTACGACTTTAAATATGTGCTCCAAAGTAAGACTTGTGAGGTGATTTTTCTCCAAACCAAGTTAGACTGATGGCTAAAATATGAATTTTTAGAGCAATCCACTTGATGATTCCATCAAATAGTTGCAGGCTTAACAATGTAAGAACAAGGACAGATTTATTAACAATCCCCAAGAAGCATGTAAATATTCTCTTATAACACTTGTATATTTAATGTACTGTCTATCCTCACATTAAAACGTGGCAAGACACTGGTGGTTTGGACATGTAAGCCAGACAGGATAGAGACTCTTGGGGTCATTTGGTGGCAAAGGTCAAGACTGCCCAGTTCCAATGGATCATGGGCCATTGTTCTACACCTCTAAGGGTTAACTGTGCATGGCCATTGTTCTACACCTCTAAGGGTTAACTTTGCATGGATGGTAAGGAGTACAGAAAAGGAAAGGAGAAGAATGTTCAAATTATTAAGTGGTGTTATTCTTGTATAGAAGATACAGTTTAGTTTTTTTGTATAGGAGATACAGTTTAGTTTCTTGCTGCTACTGTAACAAATCTATCACTAGTATCTTAAACACTACACAGGTTCCATTGTCTTGTATTTGGAATGTCATAAATCTGACATCAGTTTTCACTGTATTAGCAAGACTGCATTCTTCCTGAAGACTCAGGAAGGCTTCGTGTTCTACTTTCCTGAGATCCCCATGTTCCTTGGCACCTGGCCTGCTTTGTCTGTGTCAGATGCAGGGATTCCCAAGCCAGCCCTTCTCTCAGTGTCCCCTCCTCTGTCTCAGTTTTATTGCCAAGGGGTTCTATGACCACATGGAATTCACCCGGCTAACTCAGGAAAAGAGACCTATTTAAGAATTCATTATTTGGAAACCTTAACCCTGTATAATGCCTTACTCTTGCTTTTTAGGTACAGTAACACTCACACGCACTAGAGACTGGGGAATGTGTGGACCTGTGGTGGGACCTAGCCCACCTACCATGAGATCTGGGGACTGTCGTAGAAAGAAGCACCTTTGTACACCCTTTTCTGGTGATGTTTCTGGATTACTATTCTGAGAATGTCCTGGTTAGGCGAATTGTTTGCTTTAGAAGAAAAAATGAATATAATCTTTCAGGCCAAGTAGACCTATGCTCAAATTCATGCTTCACATGATACTTGACTAACTAATTTGGGAGACTTATCTCTTAGAGGCATTTATAAGAAAATACAAGACAACCAACATATTATATATTCACAGTTCTAACAACTAATACATGGAAAGTGTACTTTGCTAACTTCTATCTTCTCCATCCCTATTCCAACTGTAAATTTTGTCTCCATCTCCAACTTTGTATTAAATAATCTGGCTTTATTTTGTCATTTCCTACTTAGAGTCAATACTGTGCTGGGTTCAGGGAATCCAAAACACAAAACAAGGAAAGTGAACTTGGTAATTAAACCCAAAAGCTGTGGTCTCTAAGAGAAGGTAGATTTCAGGATGGCAAATGAAGTTTAGGTTATTTTATAAACCCAAGCCAGCCTAATATGGAAAATCTGCAAGAATTTTCTGTACAAGTAAAATTCAAGCCGAGATGCTGAGTATTTCTCTAGATGGTCATGTTCCTGATGAAGGAATAGCCTGGGTTCTTCAGGACACAGTCTTGTCTTCCTGGTCTTTGCTGTCTACCAAATGCAGGGACACTGTGGTCTCACTACATGGAAACTGCCCTTTTAAAGTCAGGTGAGCAAGAGCAACCTGGGCTGCCTGAAAAAAGAGGCTTATTAAAATTAATAAAAGCGCTAAACAGCCTTTCTTAGAGTCAGCCTCAGATCTGCTTGTGGGGGGAGCCAGAAACGGGAGGCATGAAAGGGAACTCCTCACACCAAACAGGCACACAGAGACCCTGTGGATGATGCTGCTGACCCTTCTAGTGCGAACAGGCGGAGCTGTAACGGGTGTAAGCGGGAGATTTAAAGGATCTTCTTTTTTCTTCTTGTCTATGAAGCCATTTTATCTTCAAGTAGAATTCGAGTTCAGGAATATGCTGCTGGTTCCTCTTCCCAGTTACAATCTTTGCCTAGTTTAAATATGCACTCCTGTTAGATCTTCGAAATGGAGCCCAGGCAGATTCCCGCGAGCACTGCACATCAGACAGCTTTTAGCAAGCGCGTGAGCGCCCAGTGAGGAAAAAGTGATGGGGTTCTTCCGCTCTCAGCCACTCCCCACCTCGCTACAAGTCATCTTCACTGCTGATAATTGACCTTTACAGTTAAAGTGAGAGGTAGGAGAGGCTTGGCTGAATGCTCTTCAGTTTTACCACGCTCACAATTCCACATTTGAATATGGAGACATTCGCGAAGACGGGAGAGATGTGTGGCAACACAGAAAACATCGGAAATCTGCCATGAAAAGATAGTTGAAACCCTGCTGATCCTAACCCTACACTCGTATGGCATGAAGGAGCCAGAAACATTGAAGTGGTGAGCGTTTAATTTTTGCCGAGTTGCTGGTTTTGAGGAGTTCAGATTCTCGTCATGTCTGCTGGACCACAGTGCACAGTGGAAGAAGACATTGGGGTGGTTGCTCTGACAACTTCACATGATTTTCACTGAAAACATTACTTGACCAAGGTTCTGGAAATGTTTTTACCACTCGGGCTGAATTCTTGAGACAGCAGCACCACAAGAAAAAAGCAGTATCAATGTCGCTACCTATGCACAGCACAGTTGTGGGTACCAGTGAACAAGGAAGAGACTTTAGTATCAAGACACGAAAAAGCATTATTTCTGATTTTTTAAAAAGTACCACGAACTGAAAGAACATAAAACTTTCAAATCAACTTTTCAGACAGAAACCATAAATTATCCTTCTCTGCCAAGCCTGTGTGGGTAGAAAACTGCCCTTAATCTGTAAGACTCAGCTGAGCCCCAGAGCCACAGGAACTTCCGCACAAGGAGCTGAAGCTGTTGGTGAAATGGAATAAGAAGTAGAAAACTGTTTTGAGTCCTAAGCTATTGATAACTTATGGATAAGGACATGATGATTTCAAATTACAGTTTATGAAGGACCCGGTGTCACAGTTGTTGCTAATATTTCCACAATCAAAGACGATGAGCAAGCGGTAACAAATGAATTGGAAATGGTGAAAATAACGCTGACCAGAAAATCAGAAGTATGAGGCCCGGAGGCCTTTATGAGAATGGGGATAGGAAACTATTTCACCTCTGCTCCCAAAAGGTCTGAGAGACTGGGAGTCACATGAGCTTTTATGGTTTTTCAAATATTACGTGAAAAAGACTTAGAAAGATTGAAGGATGAGGGTTGGGAGACGAGTGTGCTGGTAATGTACTTGACAGGTAAACACAGGTCCTACGCTTGACCATTTCCACCAACGGGAAAAGACAGGGGCACGGCTGCCTATTATCCTGGCACTGGGGAGGCTGGGCTAAGTGGATCCAGGTGGTTTGCTCATCAGCCAGTGAAGCTCCAAGTTCAGTGAGAGACCCTGTCTCACAACATAAGCTGAGGAAGAGTGAGTGAGGACCACAAGAACAGTGACCTCGGGTATCCGTGTGCGTGTGCACGTGTCTGCGTTCACACACATGCACACACCCACATGGACACCAAACTCACTAAAGAGACCAATGGAAGAAATGAGCCAAGTGGTCTAGAGAGAATGACACTTAATTTAAATTAGTAAAGTTTTCCACATGTGTTACAAAATTCTTAAATTATTTCTACATACTCAAAGGAGTGCACAAACCAGGTATGTGGTGTTATATGCCTGAAATCCAAATACTAGAGAGAATGAGGCAGGAAAATTTGAGGGCAATCTGGGCTACACAGCAATATTTGTGTGCATGTCTAAAATATTATACTATATAAAAATCCCTATAAAAACTGTCCAAGTATCTGTCAATAGAGGGTTTTGTTTTTCATGTTGCATGGATAAACATTTCATCTGTTTTAATCTCCACTTGAATTTAACCTTAAAATATACATAGTATAAGCTAAATTAAAAATAGATAGCATGCTGAAAAACATCCATGAGTTCCTAAAGTTGGGAGTAATAGAATATAATCATTTCCAAATAACTATCTAATACCCAATGCTCAGTCTATTTAATCAACAATAAGAAAATCATTTTACAAATGTGTACTAGCATCCCGAGCATACCAGGATTACCACTGCAAACACTTAAAAATGCAATCCTAGGAGCAATGCTAATGAGGTGAAATTCTACTTGAATCAGAATTGCGTTTTAAAGAGGGGAGGCATTTCATCAGGGCAATGGGGAGTCCTGAGCATCACTGCACACCGAGTGCAGACTACACAAAAGACCATAATTAAACCATTTGCTTGTCATTAGTCATGTAGATTTTAAACTCGGAGCTTTTTTGCTTCGACAAGCCTGAACCCAGAATACTGAAAATGTCTTAAGTCAAAGTACAAGGCAAAGTGATAGAACCAAAATGCAAATTTCCTCCTGCTTCAATATAGAAGCAGAGAGTCGCTTCAATCGCTAAGAATGATTTTTTAAAAACCAAATTGACTAGAGATCATTAAGTGATTCTATGTAGGTATAATTCCAAAGTAATAGATCACACACACACACACATACACACACACACACACACACACACACATACACACACACACACACACACACA
>NC_022011.1:89008056-89016278 GCF_000317375.1 Microtus ochrogaster
CACATACACACACACACACATACACACACACACATACACACACACACACACATACACACACACACACACACACACACACACACACACACACTCTACTGCCCACTCATGAAGCTCTGCTGTTGAGGGACCACATCACCCTCCTCGGAAACTGGCATCTAATGATGAAGTGAAAAGTCAGATAACTTTCCTCTAAAATGCTGGGTCCACGCAAAATCAATCTTCTAATTGTTTGTAGTCATATGCATGAAGTCGCCACCATGCATCTTTATGCATTAGCGTAACTATGGAAATACAATCTACCCAGAGCAAACAAAACATCCTGTCCTGTCAGGAAGAATCGAAAATAGGTTGTGATCTCAGTTACAGCTTCCCAGTGCAGCTGTTCATCCACTCGTTAGGTTAGAGCACAAATCATCTGATGACTACTAATGCTTAATTTGCATCTATGCTAATTAATTTGTGAACTGCTTTCTGTTCCAGCAGGATTATTCGTTTCTCTAGAGAATCTGCCTTCTAAATCCCCGATGGCTCTTGACAACAGATTTTTCTATTTTATTCACATGCTGTAGACATGGCCTCCTTTTTAAAAAGTTCTTCTCTGCTAACTGTTGTTTGCATTATTGGTGTGTTCTTATACTAGACACTGCAGTACCATGGATTGTTGCAAGTCATGGAAACTTTATAAGACACTGACAGCTTACATATACAGGCAAAATTCAGGATGTCCAAAAGGAGAAAAGTCGCGAGGACTTGGACTTCTAAGCAAAGTTCAATGTAGTTATTCTTTATAAGAGCAGTGACATCAGGCTTATTCATATACCGCCTTTGGTGAAACATTATGGGAACGTGCAGCAGCATTAAAAACAGGAATCCTACGCAGCCTCCTGGCCAGGAAGCATTGTAGTCCTCCCGCTGTCTTTGTAGAGCTAATGCTCCACCGAATTTTGAGATACGCACTAAGAAATCCCAATGGCCAATAAATATTAATATTTTTATCCAAATGTTAGGTCATATTTTACAACTGTGATATGATTAAAACAAAGCAATGCTTTGCTGGCACTCTGGTCAGAACTCACGCACATCAGAGGGGATGGAGTGGGAGGTGGAGATCAAGGTGATAACACGGGAATCAAAGTTGATTCAGGTAATTACAAGCCATGCTCAGTATAATTCCACATCCCAACCTGTGCTGTTAAGAGCCCTGGTCAGTACTCTGGAAGCGATTCTGTACTTAGATGAACTGAGCTGGTTAGCTTAAACCAAAGCTTTAATACATTTGGTATGCTCTTTTTTTTCTTTTTTCTTTTTTTTACTGTTTTACCACATAGACAGTTTCTTTATTAAAATACTAGTTTAAGCAGCAAAAAATAAGCACGGTGGGGCTGAAGTTGTTTATTGTTATCTTAATCCTGTCTTTGTTTCCTGAAGAAAGACATCTCCATCTTACTCTCGCTCTCCTTACCTAAGAGAGATTATTTTCGTGAGGAAGGACCCAGCAAGCAGCCTTCCTCCGACCCTTCTCCACATTTCCAAAGGCACATCTAAACAGCACACACAATGGGGACCAAAAGCCCTGGAGAGAAAACCGGGCAGTGATTTCTCAGAGTCACACCTTACTTTACACAAAACACACAGGTACAGGAAAAACTCTTTGCTTTCAACAAGTTGGTAGCTGGGATGGGCACATTTTAGTTTTCCAGAGAAAATTTTTGCAAAGGAAACACTAAATCCCAAAGTCGCAAGCACTCACTGTTACTCATGTCAAAATGGTCAGGTAAGCACCCACAATTACCCATCAATGGTCAGGTGAGCAGCCACACTTACTCACGCTAATGGTCAGGTTTTGTTGGGGGAGAGGGGAGGAAGCATAACCGAGCATAAGACCGAGCAGAGAGCTTACTCACATTCCTTTCAGGCGTTGCCACATCTTCTCCGTCTGTTCTCCAATGAGATACTTGTAAGTGGCGTTTTCCAGGTCATCGATGTCCGTATCAGTGGATCCCATGTTGGTGTTCCTAGGGCAATACAGTTACAGTCAGTTTCAGCCGCGAGAACAGGCGGTCCTCAGTCCATGACAAATCTCAAGCATCACACAGTAGCATCTCCTATCTATCAAAACAGTTCCGAGGCGCAAAGCTGAGAGAAGCCCCTGCCAGAGCTGCTGTCGACTTTGACAGGCAAAGCCTCTGCTCACATCACCCCCCCCCCCTCAAGCAGATAGCGGTATAAAGGGATGCTCTGACCTCACGGGAGCGATCCGCACATGTGAGCTGCTACTGCACTACTGACCGACTGCTCAGGCTGTCCCCCAAGCAGCTCATCTGTCACTGCGGCGTGCACAGAAGCACATCAGAATTCCTACAGTTTACAAGCCCGATGATGCACAAGAGAAACGTGAATGACTTTCGCGCTCCCCACGAAGCTGAATTCCTCCCTAGCAACTGAAGGAAGGCAGGCTGTAATATGAAAACAGATGGTCGGAAGTGGTACCAGCAGCACCGCCCTGAGAAGAAAGTGCCTGTTTAAATACCAAGGCTTTTGTCTCTTAATGAAACTAGAAGCTACACTTTTAAAACAGAGCATGATCCCCTCCCCAACCAACAAAAGCAGCCAATAATAATGACAAACAGAGAAAAAAATAACACATAGAGTCACACAGAAGACAGACCGCAGGGCTCCACAGGTTGTTACTGAGAGAGTATGTCCATCAAGGGATGCTGTAATCACACTTATTGACCTTCTCCTAGCAACGCTACACAGTGGGGAACTGCCAATTTAACCAGGGGAAACAGAGCAGCTGCATTCAGCCTGCTCCGCGATTCCTTTGAGGATTCAAACTAAAGAAAATGAAACGAGTGTGAATGCATGTGTGTGCGCAAGTTGTGGGAAGGTGTGTGTGTGTGTCTGTGTGTGTCTGTGTGCATGTGCGTGCGTGCCTGCATAGACAGTGAGAGATAGACAGAGAAACTGACGCAGTGGTGTTTGTGCACGGTAGGAGAAAAAATGAGAGAAAGTGGACATAAAAGGAATTAGAACTGATTGCCTGCCAAGCTTCCAACACATGGGGAGCTTTCTTTGAAAGAAGCACAGACCCTGAGCAGAGCACCATCATATCTGCTGCTGTCTGCAAACTGCTAAGAAAAAAATGTCCTCCAAAGTCTTACCTCTTATAGTTTGGACGCGCACATGCAGTTTCATTCACTCACCCAAGAAGGCTTACCCGTTGCCCAGTATCTTGAGGCTTCAAGTATCCAAAGCCAGTTAGGTAATAACACCCAATGTTTAGTGAGGATTTCAATGTGTAGGCATTGTAGGCACCGGGACTTAATACATACAGCCTTTTAAAAAGCCTTACCAAAAAGTGCTGTAAGGTAGGCAACATTCCTGCTTCAAGGATGAGACAGCATCAACAAATGCTCTGGATTTAAAAACCTAGTCTTTAGAGGGAGTGCGATTGTTTTCTTGGCAGAAAACATCCAATAAAAAAAAAAGAAGTGTTTCTGTCCAAAAGGCACTGACATCATCTAATAGTCAAAGCTGCGATATAAATATACAAAGGACTTTTGCAAAACTACAAAAACTGCTTTCTGGTTTATAAATGAATGGGTGTTAACTCAGTAAGCTTCATTTCCAGCTTCATCAAACTCCGTGTCGCCAGTGTCAATGCTGCTTTCTCCACTCAAACTTACTTCCATGAGCGCTGTCAGAGTTGCCAACGCAAGTCCATCTTTGCTCGAGAGGTCACAACTTTACCTTTGCCATACCTTCATTTATCATCTTAGATATATTTCTTTAGTAAATTTCTCTCTGATTTTTCTTAATGAATATGAACAAACCACCTGAATTCTGTTCTCCAAGGTAAACTATAGTCCTGAACATGCATAAAATGTCATTATTATTTATGACATATAATACCAAAGTTTTTGAGCATACAAAACATCTTTCCCACAAATAACTTTCTAAATAATCCATGAAATTCTAAGCCTTTCTATTGAATAACATTGTAAGGTATAGAATGCAAACCATGAGGTCTGTGTGAGGAGTCTCAATCCATTATTACAACTCATGTGCCCTATTTTTTAACATTAATCCTGCCATTTCTTAGTGTTTAATGTGATGGGGTATACTGATTGAGTTATTGGATACCAAAAACTGTGCAATTCTTTCATTAAATATCTCAAAGTAAAAATATCAGTGATGAACCAGATAGAACAGCTCATTGCCTAAATACTTGGCCCAGTTTTCAACCTCAGCACCAAAATGTTCTCTCCATTATAGTACAGAATAAAAAAGCACTTTCTTAATTTGTAATTGGTCTTCAAGATGCATTAATGACACAAAAATACAACAAATCCCATTGCAATTAATCAACACAACCTGAGTAATAGTGTTCAACTTTTTGAAATGAGTATATTAAGAAATACTGAGTTGTTTTGTTCATGAATTTAAGCTAAAATCTAAAGCTTCTGACAAAAGAGAATAAGGTCAGGATGGAGTCCTGTAAATCAAAGTGTGCTTTGCATAATAAAACATCCACTCTGAGCTCTGGAAAGAGGGGAGGGGCCAAAAACAACTCTGAACAGAGGCCAAATCAGAGCTGGCTCACATCCTACCTCTTAGGCAGTCAATCCTTCTTCCCACTCTAACTCTGGGCTCAAGCTAGTTCAATGACAATCCGTTCAGGAACGATGACAGACGTTCATAGATTGACTTTAGTATCTGCTGCTGCTGGCGTGGCATTCAGTAGATCCTGAAAACAAACTACCTGGGCTAGAATTCCTGATCTTTTACTAAAAGAGCAACATGGGTTTTTTTTTTTTTTTAATGAATTACTATTTTGTGTCTGTTTCTACATGGCAAAATAAGGTTAATATCATCACTTTCTCATGGATCTGACACAGTAAATAAGTTAACCAACTTAAATTTAAAATAGCATATAATACATAATAATTGCCTTATGACTATAACCTTTCATCATTGTTGTTGCAGTTTCATAATCATATAATTTGTATTCTATTTATTTGTTCAAGTTTACTAATAATACATCTTTGCCCTAATCATTTAGTGTGAAGTATTAATGTTTTGTATTCAGGGATGGTGTTTATTTTGTTTAGAAACTATATTCTTACTCATAGGTAAACTAGTTTTAATTATTTGGAGCAATATTTGTATTCCATGTAAGACATTGTATATTAAATAATTGTAAAAATAATATAAAGCTTCCAGTTTTATAGCCAGAAACCATCACTATGTGATAAAGGTAAGTGGTGACATAGTTAGAACCACCAATCTCTTACAGTATACAACAAAAATACTCCTTTGTAATAATTGTACAGATTTATATATTTGAAACATAGAAAAATAATGACTAAATAAGATGTATGAATCTAACCACAATAGAAGTTAAACACTAAAAATAAAAATAAATTTAAAAAGAAGTTAAACACATAGTTCCAAGAAGCTAGATGGAAGGAAGGAAGGAAGGAAGGAAGGAAGGAAGGAAGGAATCTAGATTTTGGAAACAGAGAATGATTTATCATTCAAAATGAATTCAGACTCCTGCTTATGGAAAAGATTAAAAATAGGGATCACTTTAAATTACCACAATGTGCACAAATACATAGTTTTTAAACCACTGAAATCAAGCAACAAAGAATCCATGAGATGGGAAACAAACACGGCCAGTATGAGCTCAGGTTAACACAGTTGAGAGAGCACAGAAGACCATGTAGGAAATGGGGACTCCTGTGGAAAGAAAAAAAGAACAGGGATAGAAAAAATAATGAGCAAAATTTTCCTAGAAATCTGGAGATTCACACATGTTAACAAAATTAACAGAGCAAACCCAAAGAAGCTCACAGTCAACATCTGGAAAAAAGACAAAAGAGAATCTTGAAAGCCATACGAGAGGAAGAAACTCCAGCAACCATGAAGACGCAGCAAGAAGGCCGGTGGTTTCTTCAGCAGTCACAGGGGACAGCAAATGTAGGTGGTGGTCTGCTTTCTACAGTCACAGCACCCAGAGCGACAGAACATTTTCGAAGGATTGGAAGACAAGAACTGTCAACACACAAAATAATATCCTCAGTGAAATTAAGACATCTTAGATAAAGGAACTCTGAGAAAAGGTATCTCAGAACACCTACTTTAAAATAATGCCAAAAGAAAATTCCCTACACCGAAAGGAAGATATCAAAGGAAAAATAGAACCTCAGAAAAGGAGGAAGATCATGAAGGGCAAAAGTATAGCTAATATTACAGTTTTTATATACACCTGAGTTTTAAAATGAAAAAAGGGTATAATATCACATGATATTGACGTAAGCATCTCTGGAAAAAATAACCCTGTTATAAACAAGAGACTAAATGGGTTATAAATGTTAAGATTTTCACATTTAAGCTGATGAAACAACGACATTGCGGTAGTATATGTAGATAATATGATGTTTAGAATGTTATTGGAAAAACTATTCAGTAAAACACACTTAAATAGTATAAATAAATCAAAATAAGGTTTGTCAAATTTTGTTTAATAAATGCACTGGGAAATGGAGGAAAAAAAAACAGAACCAAAAAGCTGCCAAACACAAAAGAACATGACAGTCTTCTGCACTAACATATTGATAGCTATAGGAAGTGCAAATAATGCCTATAATCAAAGAGAGATTGCCGTATCAGATACATAAACATTACCCAGCTATAGTATTTATGCAAGAAATTCACATTTGTTATAAAATCACAAGTAACATTGAAGAAAAAATTGCTGGGGAACCCTAATCTTTGTAAGTGCAGACTGTTTGTTTGTTTTTCCAGCTGCCCAGACCCGAATAATCTCAGAGAAACTATATTAATTACAACACTGTTTGGCCAATGACTCAGGCATATTTCTAACTAACTCTTACATCTTAAAAATCTTCTATAATGAAGAATAAGCATATCAGACTAGAGGGAAATATTTGGCTAAAACAGACAGTAAGTCTGTTCACACTCTCCAGAGAGACAACAAAATCCTCAAAGGAAAATTAAAAATATTTTCAATGTTTGTAACATAATTCCAAATGGTTCATATCTAAAGTATGTACAGAAAAATACTCAGTAACCCCATCACATAAACACAAGCAAGTTAGTAGAAGGTAGCATTTAAAATATGAACAAAACATGAACAACAAAGTCCCTGAAGGAGAGAGAAATTGACAGTTGGTATTGAGAGCTGGAGTGTTCTGGTTATTTATATTTAGTACAATTTTAACTGATCAAGTATAGGTCAACATATTCTTCCACACTCCATAACTTTGATGAAAAGTCATTTAATACCCCATATCAAGGAAAGAGATGAAGCAATGAACGTTTTATTCTCTTTTGTTCAAAATATTATCAATGTCTAGAAATGTTGAAGATGCACGTACCATAAAATCCTTTCCTGCATGTAAAATGAGACTTAAAGCACTGGTGTTTTCCTACTTAAACCCCCATTTTCTGGAATATTCATAGAGTTTGGTATACTCATAAAAAGGATGGTATTTGACAATAAGTCTGTGTGACTCATGGAAGTAACATGAGGGGGGAATGGAGCACTGTATGGGCTTAGGATGCCGTGTCATTCATTCATTAACTTACTATGCTGCTTAGTTTTTTGTCAGTGACATCAGTTAAAGTCTTCTGGGAATAGAAAACTTCAATTGAGAAAATGTCTCATCAGATTAGTAGGAGACAAGTCTGTTTTTTTTTTCTTTGATTACCGACTAATGAGGCAGCCCACTGTGAAGGGTGCCACCCCTGGGTAGGTATTCTGAGTTATGTAAGAAAGCAAGCTGAGCAAGCCCTAGACAGCAAGCCAGAAAGTAGCATTCCCCCATGGCCTCTACTTCATTTCCTCTCTCCAGATTCTTGCCCTGATTTCCCTGCATGATGGATTACAGGTTATATGCTGAAATATACCTTTTTCTCCCTAGGTCCCTTTTGGTTACGGTCTTTATCATGGCAGCAATAGAGAAATAGAAATAACTAATACGGAGGTGCTGAGAACTTCCATCTGGACAGGACGGTTCCTGCTTCTATACCGAAGAGATACACCCAGAGAGTCAGTCACAGCAAAGCCTGGGCCAAGACACCAGGCCTCTCCTGGCACCATTTGAAGGAAGAGATGGGAAGGTGCCAAGGCAAGAATTCCTCCAACAACCTGAAAGGCAACATGACATCACCAGAATCCAGGGATCCCGAAA
>NC_022011.1:89022463-89023470 GCF_000317375.1 Microtus ochrogaster
GGGGGGAGGGGAGAAGGGTGGGAGGAGGGGGAGGGAAACTTTTTTTTTCCTTTTCTCAATAAAAAAATAACTAACTAATACGATTACAAGTGTGAAATACATAAATAGTTAGTGAGAACTTAGGGAATGATGGCACCAAACTCTACACAAGGAGAATGGAAAGTTGAGACACTGCAGTCAAATATGGAAGGTGGGTATTTTGAATGTTTCAAAAGTGCTTCGTTTACCTTGTTAAGCAGGGTTTAATATGCATGTATAAGGGTAATCTTTTATATAGTTGTGAAAATTTAATTTAAACTGCCTCAGGAAAATAAGAACTGAAAAAGGTCATGGTTAATTTGTAAGCCAAAGTAACACCTGGAATGACTTTAATGCTCCTTGCGCACTTGGTGATGGGTCATTTTCTTCTGAAAAAAACCAGTTGTGAGCACACAATGAGATTTTCTAGCAATCTACTCAAGAGCAACAAAAACACATGTCAAAAGCCTCCACACATATGCCCCTAAAGCTGTAAATAATAGCCAAAAAGTAGTGGCCTCTATCAAGAGCTCCAGTCTGAGTCTCTTGGCCATGCCTACTGTCCCTCGCACTGATTTGCTCCAGCCAGTCCACCCTCATTGGCTTTTTCTTTGCTCCTGCAATATTCTCCGAGACAATTTTCTCTATCAGCAAATGTGTTCTACAACCAAATCTGCCATTCAATCTAAAATGCCAGATGATTTGGGGTGACATTTCCAATGCTGTTACCCTATACTCATACTCTTGGTGTATTGGGTGGACTATTGTTCCTTCTCAAATGGAAGCACCCAGAAAATAAGTACTCGATCTCTCTTGCTTTCTGAGGAGTCTGTCCACTTAGAACAATGCCTATGATAAACTAAGTATTTGAAGACACGTGTGAACACCTGTGTCCTCCATAGACGGTAGTGAGGAGTAAGAGACACGAGGTACAAAACTATTTCGACATGTGCCCTTTAATTGAGAAATTTTTATTTTATATATATATA
>NC_022011.1:89023570-89054096 GCF_000317375.1 Microtus ochrogaster
ATTTTCTTCCCTGACTTTTAAAAAAAGTTAAAGTAGACTCTATCCATATTCTTTCCTCTTGATAAAAAAAAACTTCAGTTACTTGCTCCTTCCACGTGTTTTGTTTTTACTGAAAATATAATCAAACATTTTATTTTATAAATAGATTCTAAACAAGAGAAAACTTCAAAAAATATAAATTTAGATTTTTGTTTATTTTTGTCTCATTTTTCTTTCGGCTTTTTGAAGATAAGCTTGCACCACGTAGCCCATGCTAACTCCAAATTCTTGATCATTCTTTAGCTAGTTTGAGAGTACTTTAGGCCTAGTCCTCCTCTGCTGCACTCAGCACCAGTTCTGTTTAAAAGGAAGAGAGAGACGTGAGGAAAATGAATAGAGCAGCAACTTTAAAAAACTGCATTTTAAGTAGCAAAAAAAATCTTTATTCACTAAACCAATCAACATTTACAAACCAAAAATCAATATCTAAGCTAAGGGTAGAGAATGTGGTAGAGGTGAGTTCTGACCAGACCCAGCACTCATGGCTCTGTTTTTGTGTACCCTGGTTCTGTGCCTGAGATCTACAAAGCTGATAGATGGGAATGACCAACGTGCCCACCGCATCTCTGAAAGGACCCCCTTAGCAAGGCCGTGAAAAAAGGCAAGTCCTACAAACACAGTTTGATTTGTTCATGGAGAATTCCCGATTGCCTGAATCACACCTAAATTCATAGAACATGATGTGGGATTCCCCTCTGTATGCTGTATTCTTTATTAATGAATAAAGAAAACTGCTTTGAACCTATAGCGGGGCAGAACTTAGATAGGTGTGGGGAGGGGGGTGCTAAACTGAAGTCTGGGAGGAAGAAGGCCACCCCATTAGAGACAGATGCTGGAACTTTAGCTGGTAAGCCACAGTCATGGGGCATTACACGGATTAATAGATATGGGTTAAACTAAGATGTAAGAGTTAGCCAGTAAGAAGCTAGAGCTAATGGGCCAAGCAGTGATTTTAATTAATACCGTTTCTGTGTGGTTATTTCAGGTCTGAGCTGCCAGGCGGCCTGGGAAAAAAAAACAAGCGGCTTCCCAACAACAAGAACACATAACACACACTACCACAAACAGAGGAGGTTCTAGAAACATCAAAAAATACTTGAGAGCTTTATAGATTTTCTGTCTTCCACCAAGCTGTTAGGCCAAAGAGTGGGCTTGCATTGAGTCCCAGAACAAACTATGAGCTTCCAGAGGCAGTGAGTAAGTTACAAACCAAAGTGTCCAGAGTTTCAATTCAAAAAGAAAGACCTTTAAGATTAACTCTACTAACTTTAAATCCAACAAAATAAAAGCAAATAATCTTCCCAACCTTAATTACAGCGTTCACAATAATTTGATCACTATTCACTAGCTAGTATGCAATGCAATAATATTTTGATAGACTTGTAATAGTCCACACTATTACTCTTCATTTTTCCAGAAAAGAAGGCTGTGTTATTGTTGAGCACATTATAGATTCTACTCATAATATCATACTCATAATAGAACTTAGCATGAATAATATGACTATAGCCATATTACTATAGACATTTGGTGATGACAAAATAAATATTTAATAAACACCTGTAAAAAACTACCAAATGATTTTTTAGTTTCATGGTTCATTTTGCCTTAGGGTATGAATGTAGCAGATAACTATTCTACCTCTGGGCTATGTCTCTAGCTCTGTGGCCTGCTCTGTGCAAAGGAGTAGAGAGTTGTCACTCAGATAAACTAAAGATGCCATTTTCCTCCTACAGATATTTCCCCTACTTCCTCGATGATGCCCAGAATTATGTTGAGGCGAAAGCTTTCCATTGCAGAAAAATATTAAAATGCAAATAATTCTTGGAGAAGTAAAACACTGACCTAAAGTTCTGGAAACAAAATTACTGACATCAAATCATTTTTTGAAAACTGCCCAGTAATCAGAAGAGGCATAATGATGAAAGGAGAAATGAGAAACTTGGAGGGAGGTTATTTGCAAGGAACTAATTGCTCTCATTTCAAAACCTTGCCAAATATTTAGTCAGCCAGAATGATGTATAACAAATACGCCTCAAATGTCATATGTGCTGATCACATTCTCTATGCTTTTAAAATAAAAATTAGTTCCATTTTCACTTAAGTCTGCATTTATCAAATTAAAAATATTGTATCTTGTCTTAGTTTTGTGGTTTTTCATGTGTACACAGGTTAACAAAAATTGGCATAGGGTTTTCATCCTCTTAATAATTGCCAATAAATACAATAAACATAAATGTATACTTATTTACATTGCTACTAATTCACATTAACAGAAAAAATTAAAAATATATGACCATGTTCTTGTAGTAAATATGTATATATGCATACATAGTGCCTCCCATCACCCAAAAGCTCCATAAAATGCTGAATATTCATGCACAGTTATGCTTCTTCTATGCAAGAAAACAGAAATGCCTCCTTTATTGTCTTTGGCTGAGATTCCAGAAATAATTATCACAATTATGTCATTGAACAAACTGAAATAAGGAAGCAAGAAAAGGGGAAGGAAGAAGGGGAGAGAGGCAAGTGAAATAAGATTGGTTGACTATAAAATCAAAAACTACAAAAAGATGTATACCCATCTAAGAAGATACACACTGCCAAAACATTAACTGCCCACTTAGACCTCCTAACAGCTACTACTGACTCCACATGATTTACATGAACAAGACAGATGATAAAGGCTTTTACAATCATTTGGCACAGAGGGAACTTGGGTAACGCACATGTTGGTCTCGGATTCACAACAATAGGTTGAGATTCTGACCCTACTCCCTGGTAGTCTACACCCTGACACTCTCTATATGTAAATTCATCTTTTAAATCAATGCCAAAGAAGGTTATGGTAAACTCAGATTCAATCCCAACCCCACAACTTACAACTCAAAAGTCTAGAAGATACCACTTAATATTTCTACTTTCTTCAGATAGAAAATGCTTATCCCAAGACTTACCTTGCCAGGCTGCCATGCTATTTCGGAGGTGTGATGCAGAGAACACTGTTGGGAATGATTGTAAGGTGTTGAAGGGACAGGACAAAGACCTTACTGGCCTCACTGCAGTGTTCTCCTGAAGCTCAGCATCTAACAATGCTCATGAGAAATTATTGCTCATAAAAATCATTCTAAAGCCATTCAGGTTGTCCATTTTCTATTATTCATTCATATTTAAGCTAATTTAAATGATTATAGAGTATCAATGTTAAGAACATAAAAGAAAACTTGAAAGTAATTTGCTATTTGGCCATGGGAGTTTACAAGCAAATCTCCTCTGGCTTAATTACCTGTACATGTTAGACAGGAAATATTAATTAAATGTGATAATCCCAAACTATCTCACATAAACGTTCCTTTGTGTAACTTGAGCATGAAGTAACTGACTTAAGAGGACACCAAGACATTAAATTCTGCTTTCAATTCCAAGTCCCAGACATCAGGATCAAGGTCAATTGGAAAGCTTTAGCCAAATTTTTGAAAATGTTCAACAAAATTCATGAACCTATTGTAATACTTTGTATGACTGTTAATTATATTGTCTTTGCTGCATTACTTTTAAGTCAAGCATTATCTTTTAAAAGAAGTTTGTTGTTTTATAATAGATAAAACGATATGATTTAAATGAAAATTTGTAATTAAAATTTCAAAACACACATTTAAATATTTGAAAGTACATTATACATTCTATGATTTTAAAACTATGTCCAACTTAACAAAAATAGATTCATCTGACACATTGTTTAAAAATAAACATATGCTTTAAGGCTAAATTACTTTTTAACATCAGAAAATTTTTCCAAAAATTGTAGATCTTCTACCAAGTAGATTTTCCAAATAAATTTGGTTTTAAAAATCACTGAAGCTACCTCAGAGCTCACACCACACACAGACTGTGACTGCACAGAGCAGACCAATAGGTAAGAGAGCTGGACAGCCCAGTCTCCAGGCTCTAGGCACCAGGGCAAAACTGCAGGCCCCTCCCAACCTGCCTCAGCCTCTCTAGCTGGCCAGCAGGCAAGCCTCGGGCCCCAATCCCCCTCCTCCATCTATCAGATCCTGTAATTTACAAATTCTTCTCCATCCCCAAACCCAACCATACCAGAGACCTCAGCGGCTTCCTGCGACACAGTGTCCTGCAAGGCAGACCAGGAGCAGATCCTCAAGACAGCAACTGCAATGGGCCATCCGAGAGAGGATCCCTGACAGAGACACCTACTGCAAGGATTGGACCAAGAGGCAAAGACTGCCTGCACTAATTGGAGGAAGAGATGGATAGTCGCCAATGCAAGAATACATTCAACAACCCAAAAAGCAACATGATAACATCAGAACCCAAGGGTCATACAACAGGAAGACCTGAACACCCTAACCCAGATGAACAGAGGAAAATGATCTTAAATGTAACTTTATAAAGACACAGAGGAAAAGATAAACAAAAAATTGGAAGAAATTAATAAATCTCTTAAAGAAAACAAAGAAAAAAATAATCAAACAGGTGAAGCAGACAGTTCAAATGGTTCAAGACTTGAAAACTGAAACAAAGTAAATACAGCACTGCAGATGCAAGCATCACCAATAGAATACAAGAGATAGAAGAGAGAATCTCAGACATTGAAGATACAATAGAGGAAATAGACTCATCGATCAAAGAAAATGTTAAATCCAACAAATTCTTAATATGGGAAATCTAGGACACCATGAAAAAAATGATCCTAAGAATAACAGGGGTAGAAGAAGGAGAACTCCAGTTCAAAGGTGCAGAGAATATATTCAACAAAATCATAGAAGAAAACTTTCCCAACCTAAAGAAGAATATGTTCATAAAGGTACAAGAAGCTTACAGAACACCAAATACAGGTTCCAAAAATATCCCCTCATCATATAATAATCAAAACACTAAACATACAGAATAAAGAAAGAATATTGAGAGCTGAAAAGGAAAAGGGTCAAGTAATATATAAAGGCAGACCCATCAAAATTATACCTGACTTCTCAAAAGAAATCATGAAAGCAAGAAGGTCCTGGACAGATGTGCTACAGACACCAAGAGACCACAGATGCAAGCACAGACTACTACACCCAGCAAAGTTTCAATTACCATAGACAGAAAAAACAAAATTCCTTGACAAAAGCAGATTTAAACAATACCTATCCACAAATCCAGTACTAGGAGGAAAACTCCAACCCAAGAAAATTAGCTACACCCACGAAAACATAGGCAACAGATAACCTCACACCAATAAACCCCAAAGAAGAGAAACACACAAGTAATACCACTGAAAAAATAACAGGAATTAACAATCACTAGTCATTAATATCTCTTAATATCAATGGACTCAATTCACCTATAAAAAGACACAGGCTAACAGAATGGATGCAAAAGCCGGATCCATCTTATGCTACAAACAAGAAACACACCTCAACCTCAAAGACAGACATTACTGCAGAGTAAAGGGTTGGGAAAGATTTAGCAATCAAATGGACCTAAGAAACAAGCATATCTAGCTATCCTAATATCTAACAAAATAGACTTCAAACTAAAATCAATTTAAAAAAAAAAGATGGAGAAGGACACTTTATACTCATCATAGGAAAAAATCATCAAGATGAATTCTCAATCCTGAACATCTATGCCCCAAATGTAAGAGCACCCACATATGTAAAAGAAACATTACTAAAGCTTAAATTGCACATCAAACTTCACACACTAATAGTATGAGACTTTAACATCCCACTCTCACCAATGGACAGGTCAGTCAGACAGAAACTTAACAAAGAATTAAGAAAACTAACAGATGTCATGACTCAAATGGACTTAACAGACATCTATAGAACATTTTACCCAAACACAAAAGAATATACCTTCTTCTCAGCACCTCAGGGGCCCTTTTCTAAAACTGACCACATACTCAGTAACACAGCAAACCTCAACAGATTCAAAAAAAAAAAAAGCAGAATAACCCCCCCACCCTGTATCATATTGGATCATCATGGCTTAGAGTTAGTATTCAACAAAAACGCTAATTCAAAAAAAAAAAGCCTGCAAACTCACAGAAATTGAACAGTGTTCAATTGAATCACCCCTCGGTCAAAGAAGAAATAAATAAAGAAATTAAATACTTCCTAGAATTCAACAAAAATGAATGCACAACATACCCAAACTTATGGAACACTATGAAAGCAATGCTAAGAGGAAAGTTCATAGAAGTAAGTGACTACATAAAGAAAGTGGAGAAATCTCACACTAGCTTCTTAACAACACCTGAAAGCTCTTTTATTTAAAGATTATGCTGCTAAGCAATATAGTCAATAGCAAGAATGATAACAGGGAAATCACAAACATTTCAAAAATCTAAGACTTTAAGCGGTGGGGGGGGGGGTCTGAACTGGCTTTCCCCTGCAATCAGCTTGATAATTATCTTAATTGTCATCATAGAACCTTCATCTAGCAACTGATAGAAGCAGTTGCACAGATCCGCAGCAAAGCAATGGGCTGAGCTCCCAAAGTTCAGTCAACGAGAGGGAATACCAATAATATGAGCAAAGGGCTCAAGACCATGATAGGGATACACACTGAAATAGAGCTCACTAACTCCGGATTGACAATGGGGAAACCAGCAGAGGACCAAACTAGGCCCTCTGAATGTGGGTAACAGTTATATGGCTGGGGCAGACTGAGGGGCCACCAGCAGTAGGACCAGGATTTATCCCTACTGCTTGAACTGGCTTTTTGGAATCCATTCTCTTTCTAGGGATACCTTGCTCAGCCTAGATATAGTGGGGAGGGCCTTGGTTCTGGCTCAAAGCCCTGTGCTAGACTTTATTGACTCCCCATGGAAACCTTACACTCTCTGGGGTGGAGGGAAGATTGAGGGAGCAATAGGAATGGAGGGAATGGGAACTGGAATTGGTATATAAAATTTCAATTAAATAATAATTTAAAAAAAGAAAAAAATTACTGGAAATATCTAGCATTTTGCATGAATTAAAATTTTAGGTAAGTTTAACAAATGAATTAAATTACATATAATATTCAATAGATCCCTAATCCATATCTTACTTTATTTCTATTTTCTTGTTTTTAAGATTCTCAAGGGGCTGGGGAAAGAACTAGGTCAACAAGGGATTTCCTCGCAAGCCCAAGGACATGAATGTGTCCCCGATCCTTCCCTTAAAAAGCTGCATACATCTGGTGACTGCTTCACAACTGAGTGGTAGGAAGGTGAGAATAGGCAGCTCTCTGCCGCTCGTTAGTCAGCAGCTTAGCTCACTGGGTGAGTTCCAGATCTGAGACAGCTGGTCTCAAAACAGAGGTAGGCAAGGTCTGAAGAGCAATGCCCAAGGTTGTCCTCTAACTCACACACACAAGCCTTCACGCGTGCGCACACACACACACAAGCGTGCACACACACACACACAAGCCTGCACACACACACACAAGCCTGCACGCACACACACACACGCACACACACACACACACACAATCGATTCCTAACAATCTCACTGCATCCTTTATAGCTCATTATATTATTCCGTTAAGAAAATAAGATGGCCGTATCTATTTTGGGGGGATAGAAATCTCTTGATTTAGTGGCATATCTTCAGAGTTTGCTCACTCTGAGATGACGTCAATGGACAATAAACCTTTGGTTCTTGAGGCTGTCCATCTGGTGTCATTAAGACAGAAACTTGTATGCTCTTCAACTTCCACATTCCTTTTGACTTTTCTGCCAAAATCATTTGTTTATCTTTTAGGAGGGTACCATGTAAATGAAAATAAAAAGCACATGCTTCCAGGTCCAACATCCAGACTTCGTGAGGCATTAATAATAAAGGAACTCTGGGCGAGACTATCTATGAGAATTGCCATTTGTGCATCTTCCTGCCGTATCCCTTTTTTCATGTTTTTGTGGTTGTTCTGAGTGACTCTGCTTGAGGCAGCTGTTCTAGTTCTCTCCCATTACAAACCAGGAAGCCGTAGGCAGTAGGAGGAATAGCCATCGGGGAGAGCCTGGTCCCCTCTTCCGCCCCACACACGTGCTGAAGACCATCCAAAGGCTTTGTCAGGCGGAGCTGACTGTGAAATGTTGACAGTGAAAGCCACTGAGATGCAAATGTAGCAATACAAGTAGGCAAATTTTAATTGTACTGATTTATATCTCCCCCAAATTTTTCTGAAAAACTAAAGAGACAACTTCATGAATACCATACTAAGTATGAGTTTAGATTCTCGTTGATCCCTGACCATCGTAATGAGCCACTAGTACTTGATGGCACAGTTCTACCCACCAGATCAGCCATACTACACAATCCTTAAACTCAGGAGCTAATTTCTTCTATGTGGCTCTTTCCCAAGGTTTAAGATTAGAATTCAGAATAAGGAGATGGCTCAGCAGTTAAGAATGTGTTGCATCTCAGAGGGTCCCAGGTGAACTCCAGCAGAGTGTTGGGCAGCTCACAACTGCCTGGAACTCCAGCTCCAGGGGAGCCTGTACCTTGGCCTCTATGAGCACCTGCACTCACGTGCATATGCCTACATAAAGACAAGCACACGCCTGCATAATTAAAAATAAAAATCAGAACCAGGTGCACTTGGGAGGCTGAGGCAGGCGGATCTCTGAGTTCAAGGCCAACCTGGTCTACAAAGAAAGTTCCAGGACAGCCAATGATACACAGATAAACCTTATTTCAGTCAATCAATAAATAAATAAATATCTTGTTCTCAAAGATTAGGACTCAAACCTTGGTTCATCAAAGCCACAATAAACTAGTGCATACCTCCTTTACAGGTAAGGAGTGCTGAAGGGGATGTTTGTAATATTCTGGTTTTAATATTGTTTACAACATTAAAATTTTACTTTAAACTGATCTCAGTCAAAGGCATATAATCCTTTTGTCCTTGAAAACTAAAAGCTGGCAACTTCTTTTGGAGGTACTATTTTTTTTTCACTCACACACAAAAATACATATCCAGATTTATCTTTCAAGGTCAGTTTATATTAAACTCAAGATATTCTTTTTTAAAAACACTGTGGTGAATTCTAACACAAAATTCATAATTCATCCTAAGTGTTCTGCTTAATAGAGTTTATTTTTAATAGGATATAGACAAAAACTCTATAGCAATTGAGCCGAGCGTTATGAAGCACCATATGGGCTTCTAAACTGAGAAGATGATACACACAGGTCCTGCCAACGACTCCTCTGTGGCTTCTTCTCCACCTGCCAGTCTCCCTCCGCATCCTGGATCTGTCATATCGGATGTCTTTGGTACAAACTGCTTAAGTCACGGTCTCCATGTTCCTCAAGAAACACCACCTAATTGTGAAAGACAGTGGGTAAAAAGAAGCCTTATTAAATCTCCATGGCCTGTTCCAAAGGGCAGATGGGGCTTAGAGGTGACAAAATAATTATCTAGCCATAATGGGAGCCCCGGGATTATGGAAAAAGACAATAATGAAATTAGAGCAAGGTAACTTGCTCAGAGCAGCTGGAA
The DNA here is from genome assembly GCF_000317375.1 of Microtus ochrogaster. Taxonomy (NCBI): domain Eukaryota; kingdom Metazoa; phylum Chordata; class Mammalia; order Rodentia; family Cricetidae; genus Microtus; species Microtus ochrogaster. The sequence goes on from NC_022011.1 coordinate 89,033,105, forward strand.
GACAAGTCCTGACAGGCCATGATAAACAAAATAACTGAAGCACCTCGTGTTGTGTCTCTGTGCTCATGATGGAGGTTTAATTCTCTCTCCTTCTGTAGAAATACAGGTGCTTTCCTCTACTCTGTCTGCTCCCTTCTGCTGTCCAAATCCTCGGGTATAGATGAGCTTAAATCATAAAACAAATGTCCAAAATGTTTGTGAAAACAGAGGATTTGAGACGCACCGCCTGATCAGAGAATTAAACATCTGTAGCACCTGCTCTGGCAGAGAGAAATCAAGGTCATCCCTAAGAAGAAGCTTGCGGTGTGAGGGGGATTTGTCCCAAGCCTTCTGCTTTCCTCCCGTGTATTAAGGACGGCGTCCATTAAAATTGGTTCAGTAGCTTCAGTAATAGTTACAGCGACCAGCTTTCCTTTTCTGCCGCTCTCGCACGTGCCTCCTTGAGTCTCCGCCCACTTTTGTTGGTTTCTCTTTTCTTCCTCCCATCTCCTTTCTCTAGGTCTCCTCCTCCCTACTTGTATTTGCAAATGGGAGAGAGAGACGGGCATAGGAACCGAAAACACAATCCAGGGGCTAAAATCAAATGTTCCATTATGTCTCTCCGCTTTGGCTGGCTTCTCTGGTGATGATGGCTTCTTTCCCCTCACCCTGCCTGGTGTCATTCCATCATAGAACCAGCGAGCTGCAGAGACCAGACTCACTTGATGGCTTTGATCACATGGGCCAAGGCTTCTTAACCATTTTCCACTTAGGCTCACTGCACTATTTTATAGGGTTTGTTTTTATTTCTTAAAATTATGTGTGTGCGGGTGGGTATGTGTGCGAGCAGGTGGGGTAGGGGGCTTAGAAGACTCGGAGCTGGAGTCACAGGTGGATGTGGGCTGCCTGACGTGAGTGCTGGGAATCGGAGCTGGAGTCACAGGTGGATGTGGGCTGCCTGACGTGAGTGCTGGGAACCGAACTCAGGTCCTCTGGAGGAGCACACATGATGCCAACAATTGAGCCCTTTATAGAGCTTGTTTCATCTAGGAAATTTCTTTATGTCCCTGTGCGTGTGCATATATATACATATATATGCATGTGTATATATTATATATATAAAATAAATAAATAACTATATAAGTCAAACATTTACTAAAATAGAACATAAAGAAATTGATTCTAAAGTAGCTATTTGCCATACATATAACTTTACTGGGTCTTGTTTTGATTTTGGGACCAAACAAAAACTCTGACTACTGGAACTCACTATGTAGACTGTTAGTCAAGATTTCATAGAGATCTGCCTACCTTTGCCTTCCAAATTCAGGGATTAAAGGTGCGTGCCACCAAAACTGGGCCCATTTTACCATTTATTAAAGACAAAATTAAATCTGCATACTTAAGAGATGGATGCGGTTGTTGAATTTTACATACAGAATAGTGTTAAATGAATATTTGATGCTTTAGGACAGAAAGCATCTTCAGAGTTTTTCATAATTGATCAATATTTTTATTTTATAATTGTCAGTGCTGAGAACTCCTCTTCTCATAAATGCATGGTATACAATGTCAGAAGTGTGTCTAGGCCATTTCTGAAATTACTGGAAATGCTATCCTAACCCAAAACCAAAATTCAATTAATGATTTTTTTTTATAAAACTCAAATCAGCAAATCAAGTAGAGGTGTTAAATTCAAAGATTCTAATACAACATAATTCAATGATATACAAGTTTGATCCTTACATGCTACAGAATTGATAGTAGCAAAATATTAAAGTCTTTGTTTTAGATAACTAAACCACTCATTTCTGTAAAAACATAAAAATTTGTATGTACAGTAAGACACTGAAGTTCATAGTATACAGCAGGCTCAGACCTGAGCTCATATGTCTCAGGCAGCATTGCATGACACCGGACAGTGGTGCAGCATTGCATGACACCAGACAGTGGTGCAGCGTTGCATGACACCGGACAGTGGTGCAGCACACAGCACAGATGACATGCTCACACTCAAGGCTGCAGTGACATCATGAGGTGCAACATAGGCAAGCATTTTCAGAAGTACTTCTGCTGTATTTCATGTTTGATTTTTCACTGACTTTTGGTAGTCTTGCATTTTGTTCATGGTAACCAATCTTCACAAACCCCACATTGATATAGGACCCTGTACAGGGTCACAAACTCCCACGTTCAGTCATGAGATCGCTACAGAGTCACAGCCACTCAAGAAACTATGACGCAGACTTGTAAGACCAGAGTGAGTCAACATACTGCAGAAAGAGTCTTCCCTTCATCCTCCCTGTGGCTGACAGAGGACTTGTGACTTGATCTGCCACCTCCAGCCTTCTAACAAGAGGAGATACTAAAATGTCTCTGTGCATTATTAAGATGATTACAGTCGATCATCTCTTGTCTGAAAGTGCAGTACTTCAAAGAAGCAAAACCCTTCACACAGCTGGAGAATAGAAGGCTCAGGAGCCAAGCGGCAAAGCGCCAGGCACACAGCTTGAGTTCCCATCATATTCATCACAAATCTGCACAAGGACCCCATGATGAAGTTAAACAAACAGGATGACACAGAAAAGCTGTCGTGCTTTGTCCTTTGCGAGGGACCAAGCACTGGATGAGTGTGTTTTGGAAGCAAAAGCAAAGCATTGTAGCTTGTCCATCTGCTGCCGTAAGCAAGAAGATGAAGAAAACACTGGGTTGGATGTGAGTGGAGGCTCCGTTTCAGAGAGGCTTTGTAAGGCTCTCTAAGACCCAAACCGTGGGGAAGGGTGTCAGCACTCAAAATAGATAGAAACACACAGAAACCACAGTCCACAGCAGACAGGAACATAGTGGTACCCAGCACAAAGCAACAGCTCTTTCCCCACCTGTCCACACACATGGTTCTCATCCCCGAATAAGAGCTACAAATCAGTCAAACAGGAGCCAACCAGGTGACTATGCTTTATGCCTGTGAGGGTAACTCTTGTCCCTCTCCCTCTAGACGTCCAAGTGCTGAGAAGCAGAAAGGATGATCAGTAACCAAAAGAAAAGGCTTCGTTAGCTGTAAACAACTGTAGAAAAGAGATGGCACCCAGGAAGCCTACTATACACAGTAAAGACAGCCAATCTCTACACTGAAAGGCCAGTACTCGTCACTGTGAAATGTAACAGCTTCATTATCATATCATCTAATTGATCTTCATTCAGAAGGGTTACTTTCAAATCAGCGTCATGATTCATCTTTAATAGACTTTTTTTTTCAACTAACTGCAGTGAAATCTCCTTTCATAGATCCAGTCATTTTACAGCTTAAAAGCAATGTAATGGAAATATGTTAGGAACAAGTACATATAAAACAGAAGTCAGCAATAAATGGCCTTCATAGGTGACGCTGGCACTGGACAAAACAGAAAGGGTCATTTCTGTCTCATGAGAGCTGGGTCCTCCTCTCTTTCTCTAATGTCTAGCTTGCTCTTCTGAGCTGGCTCTTTCTTGCTGCCCAGATCCATCTAGAAAAACTATCATCTCCTAATTGAAAGCCCCCTTCCTCGAAAGAAATGGATGGCAGAAGAAAAAGCAGAGGGAACCAATGGAGATTGTGGCCAGTTGATCCTGCTTTGCCTGCTTTAATGTCAGGCTTAGGTATATCTTAATAAAGAGACTACAGGCAAAAACAAATCAATAACATTAGATTTTCTTTTCTGTGACCTATTTTTATTATTCTGAGATGATTAGTACCCCATACAGATATTTATATATGCTTCATATTTCATAGGAAGTTTGTATAAGGAAACATCCTAAGAAAAATAAAGCACAGGTCTGCATTGTAGAAGTTAAGCAGACTAGGGTTGCCGCCTGTGTTGTGTGATTTGACAGTAGGAAGGCCTACTCTAGCCAAAATTTGAGCCTACTCTCTCAAAATGTCCAGAGAGAGAACTAGAATGTTCCACAGTATATATGTGTGTGTATCTATATCTATATAGATATGTATACACATATATACATAGAGATTGACAGAGACAGAAACAGAGAGACAGCTAAAGATGGAGAGAATCAGTGGTGCTGTTTAAGATAAAGGCTAACAAGTCTATGAACTGTTCTTCTGGAAACTCTTCCCACTGATTTCAGGTCATTTGATTATTTCCCAGGTCTCTGAGAAGCCAGAATGCATGACAAGTAGATTTGCAAGAAGCAAACTAAGTGGCATGGCTTCCTGCAGCCATGTTCGGAAACGATCAGTGCGAGAGGGAAAGGGGTGCACAGAAGAACAGAGTGGACCCTGAAGCAGGCGCCACAGTTTATCTTCAGGCAAGCATCTGTCCAATCGCAGTGCATCACATCTCTTGTTCTACCTTTAGATTTTCCTAGGAAACTGAGTTTGTCTTTATTCTCAGGCTAAGTCACTAGATAGAGAAAGAATGGACACAAGACTAATGTAAAATTTGCAGAAAAGTTCATTCTTGATTGAGTTCTTAGTAACAGAAAATGGCTGGGTTTGAATTCCTTCCCAAGATTGCCTGCATAGTTCACTGTTTTTCAATTTTTGTTTTTAAAGTACCTGAGCCAACATAACAGCAAGTTTGATTTTTAAAATAGGCTTAGTGACAAATTCTGAAATGCCACGTTGAAATGCACAGGATATAACCGAGCAAAAACGCAGGAAGGTTTTGGAAGGGAGAATGTGAGCCCAACTCTGCGCCTGCCAACTGCTCTCAGCAAACTCTGCTGGGGTCAAAGTACACTTGGAAGTTTGTTCAGACACGCATATACACACCCCAAGGAGATAGCGACTGTTTCTCAGATTCCCACTCCTGTATCTTCTTACATACGTAATTAGGTGCGAGAATGCTTGCCCCAAACTACTGATTCATATCCTCTTTTGTAGGTGAGGTGCTTTCTACAAGGGCCCAAGTTCCCTCTGAGACAGGCCAGGCCCGCTGGTTATACCCCTCCCATGCAATGCTAAGTATAATTTCCCCCTTGGAATGGGATTCTGCTCCTAGACCTCTGTTCCCCAGATAGGTCATGCTTAGGTCACACAGGATTCTACAATGGAAAATGTGACTGGCACATATTCTCTAAATGTTTGCAGGATACTTTTGGGGGAAAAAAAATGTTCCATGTGGATAACAAAGTAAGCATTTCCAATAGTCACTGTTTGCAAGACTAACAGGAAACAGAGTTGTATTTGAGATGGTAATCTCCGTTTCTTAGCTTGTACAGTTTATTTTACACACACATATGTATGTATACACACACAGTGAAAGTAACTGTATACCGGTATGTATAACCATAAGAGAAATTCATAAATTACTTTGAAGTTCTCAATAAAACACATTTATAATTGTAATATCTTTGAATTCTAAACTAGTTGATGTTTCAGATTTCCTTGGAAAAGGAGAGTGTTTTTAAAAATGTATTTGAGGGGCTGGAGAAATGGCTCAGTCACTAAAATTACATACTGCTCTTGTTAGGAGCTGAGTTTGCTTCCCAGTATCCATATCAGATGGCTCATAACTGCCTGTAATTCCAGACCGAGGGTACCCAATGCCTCTAGTTTTGGTGAGGCCCTGAAATCATGCACATATCCATATATAGACATACATACATACAAGCAATTCAAAATATTTTTAAAACAACGTTTTTAAAGGACGTTTGAAATATGTTGAATGAATTTGTCAAAAATCATCAAGAAACTGAAAAAAACAACAAATGTAATCATTTTTATTGAATCTTTTCATAAACTAACCTTTGCTAGTTTATGAACCATACCTACATTCCTATTAATTTATGATGGGGAAGCCTTGTTAACCAATTATCTTTAAGAGGTGGGACTAAGGTGTGGCTTTCTGGGGCATGGAGAAAATTGGGCGCACAGCCCAGGTTATCTCTCTCTCTCTCTGCTTCCCTCACCACACAGCTGAGCCTGGACTTCTGGCTCCAGTTTCATGAGTTTTCCCCGATAATAAATAAATATATAACTATTTATCTTTAAGCTAGCCCGGTTATTTCCCGAATCGAGTTAGCGTCTACAAATTTAGGCTTTGTATCTTTAAAATGATATTACTAATGAAGCAAAAACACCAAAACCAGTAAGAGAGCTAAGGGTCATGAGTTCCACCAAAATGAGGCATCAATGGCAGTAAAGTTGCAACACTGTGATATACTACAAATAGAGACCACAGCATGCGACAGAGCGGAGGAATAGGGAGGCAAAACATGTTTAATGCTTTGTAAAATGCCAATGTATTTGATTTGATTGTGTGCTTCTATAGAAAACAATAAATTCCTTTTCCACTCTGCAATGTAGTATTGTTACAAACCATTCACTATAACTGGGGCAAAGTTGAGGATCATCATTCCAATTTAAATATATGAATAAAATCAAAGACCACTAGCATTATTATCATCACGTAGAATGTTCCCATTATCCTTTCTAAAGTTGTTAGTGTTATTTTAACAGGATCATGATTTTTGACATAATTGTGTGCATATGTGTGTTTGCACTATGAGCAGAATTACAAAATAGTTTATTCTATGTTATATAACTCAATTTTGCAGAAGTAACATAGTTAATGTAAATTAACATACACAGGAAAGTCTGAGTAGTCTGAATTGGGATATAATCTTTGCGTTTTCCTCAGATTTTCTTCGTTCAGGAAATTTTATTCAAAATCATAAGATATTTTTACTATCTCTGAAGAACATACAGGGACATTTCTTTTGGAGTTCCCTCACAAAGAAACAGTAAATTCCTTTCCACCTACTAAAAAAAAAGTACTCGTTTGAAAAGCAAGGAAGCATGTGGCTCCATGGAAGAGTGGTTGTACCAACCACGCACAAGTCCCTGGGTTCAACCTCAGCACCATAAAGAAGGAAGGACAGAGGGAGGGAGGAAGGGATGGAGAAAAGGAGAAAGGGAGGGAAAAGGGAAGGAGAGGTGGAGGGACGGAGGGAGGGATAGAGGGGAATGTTTTTAGAGTTAGAATGAGTCACGTGAATTAGTCTTTGCCCTGAATTCTAAACAAAAGTACCAACCACCATACAACAAGCAATTAACTGAGCTGAAAATTGAGCCTGCAATAGATTCATTCTCAGAGAGCGCTATGAGTGTTACAGTAAAACACTTTTCTCTAGACACTAATGCTCTAAGCGCCTTCTCTTGAGATACATATCATCAGAATTCAGAGCCAATCTAGCCAAGTCAGACTCACAACCCTCAGTCTACCACCAACTCTAGAATATTTAAGTACTGATGACTTTTTTTAATTTCATGACTAAAAATTATCACACTCCAGTCCCACTGCTCAAAGAGTTTGAGCTGTATTATTGCATCATGGTATATCATTCATGATAGGTTAGCTGCGAGAGCAAAGCAATAACGCTGACAGCTTAACAATAGAATTCTACTGTGCCATGTATTGAACAAGAAGCAAGATGTGCCCGTGAGTTCCATGCAATGCTTTCTCAGTCAGAGATAATCACAGCAAAGAATATAAATACAGCCTAACTATGTGCCCAAAGAGTAAAGTATCCAATCTGAAGAATAGTAACTTCCCAATGTCCCTCACCTTCAGTAAACAGAAAACAAAATATCTTACCGAGTATGATGGTTAAGCTTGCAAGTCAGCTTTACGGGATCCGGAATCAACTAAGAATTTCCCTTTCAAGTACTCATTTATTGAAGGTTATTAGTTCATTTCTGGCTGCTCAGCCCTGAAATAATTACACAGAAACCATATTATTTGCAATACTATTTGGCCAATAGCTTAAGCATATTTCTAGCTAACTCTTATATCCTAAACTAAGCCATCTCCATTATTCTGTCTATAGCCACATGGCTGTGGCTTACCCGGTAAGGTTATGTCTCCAGCGTCTGTCTCTGATGGGGCTACATGGTGTCTCACTGACTCTGCTTACTCTCTTTATATATCTTTTACAGCCTAGCTATATTCTGTTAAGCCACTGGACAAAAGCAGCTTCTTTATTGATTAACCAGTAAAAGCAACACATATACAGAAGGACTTCCCACATCAATTTATCAGTTCTATTCATCTAGAAAACTATGACTAATAGACCTCAGAAATTTACATATTAAATAGAGGTAACAAAAAAAGTTAAAAATAAGCAAAAATGTAACAAACTCAAAATTGCATAACTTATGTAAGGCCATTAATAACATAAGGACACTTGGGAAAATAAGAGAGGTAATGTCTTTTTCTTTTGGTTTTTTGAGACAGGGTTTCTCTGTAGCTTTGGAGCCTGACCTGGAACTAGCTCTTGTAGTCAGGCTGCCCTCAAATTCACAGAGATCCGCCTCTTCTGCCTACCGAGTGCTGGGATTAAAGGCGTGTGCCACCACCACCCAGCTAAGAGGCTAGCTTCTATTAAAGCATTCCTGTACAGAAAAGGTATCTAGAATAACAAAATTTTTGTGAGTACAGTGAGGCCACAAATTCTGTAGCATCCCGTGGCTCTTGATAGAAGCTTAGTGAGATTAGTTGTGGTGGAATGAAGTTTGACATGGTTATAAGTGTACAAGACAGTGAGTTTTGGTGGCAATTTTCCCTACATAAAGCAGAAAGCCTAAGACGGTATTTCTTAAACCTAGTCTGGGACATCAGTCTTGAGCCCTTTTCATTACTGTTCTTGATTTTTTTTTATTCTCCTCCTCCACTTCCTCCCCCTCTCTTCCTCCTCCTCTTCTCCTTCTCTTTCTCTCCCCCTCCCCATCTCTCTCTCTTCTCATTTCATGGGTTCTAAGTATTGGCTTCCAGTCCTCCAGTTGGCAAGGTGAGTGTATGCAAAGGAAGAGTGAAATGTAGAGAATTCTTACTGCAACTTGCCTTCTTCTCTGTAGTTTGTTTCTTTCCTGCCTTTGAGAACCCTGGAAAGGTATGCTGTGGGCTTGAAAAGGCATCATGTGCAGAACACTGACACAAAACCTATGCCCAATGAGATTCTAGAGACGCATTTGGGACTACTTGGTGTGTAAAGAGTGAAGACAAAGTAACAAAACAATCTTTGGAGAGTTTCAAAACAATCTGACCTGCCAGACTGCTGGAAGTGATGGTTGGTAGTTAAGAGATCTGCACTCCGGATTACAACCTAATTTGGAAGTGATCATTGGAATTCAAAAGATGTCTAGACTCTGGATTAGCAGCCCCTGACCCCATTGTTCAGTCGGTGAAGTTTTGCCTTATCCACACAAGGACCAGAAGCTAATCCTTAGAATCCACATTTTAAAATGTCTGGTGTAGTGATATGTGCTTATAATTCCAGCACTGAGGATGCTGAGACTGGAGAATCCCTAGAGCCTGCTGGCAGACTCCCTCCGGCATAATTGATGAGCTTCAAACCATTGAGAGATCCCAACTCACAAGAGGATGACATTCCTAAACAGGACACCCAAGGTTGTTCACTGACCTCTCTACATGTACACGTTCATGTGCACACATACATATAGAGTCGCACACACATGCATCTGTGCACACACACACGAAGACATACATATATAGACATTTCTAAAGTAGAAAGAGCTGAACAAAAGGGATCATCAGAATGTCTTGGAGAAAGAGGTTGCATGATCAGAATTGTGTTTGGTTGATGGTCTCATCATCAAGAGCAGACAACAAAGATAAAGTTACTGACAAGGAGACAAAATGGGAAATAGCTATGATACTGAGATGATGGGAAGCCACCAAAGCTAAGCACTTCTCAGAGGGGGTGTACCGTTTTCTCCCGACTAAATTTAACTCACAATTCAAAGAGATCATTTGTTGTATAACCAATTTTTTAGAACTATACCATACTCCTTTGCAGTGTTTTAAATTAAAACTAATTTTAAATCCATCTTTGATAAAACTCCAGTCACGATTCCTCTTCTGAAGTCTAAAGGTACATAAAAATATACTTCTTGCTGATATAAACATAGAATCACAGATTCTCAGAACTTGAAAGTTTTAATCCTCCTGGTTAACCATCCATCTGATGTTGGAAGCCTTCAGATGTTATCCTTGCCAAGACCTCTCTAGACTCGGTTTGATCATCTCCAGGAACAAAGTATCTGATGAGATGGTGATGAGGGTGGGTTCGAGAATTAAACAAACCTGCTCCATACATTTTCACGTGGATGAACTTCAGTAAGTTAATTCTCTAGACTCGGTTTGATCATCTCCAGGAACAAAGTATCTGATGAGGTGGTGAGGGGGGTGGGTTCGAGAATTAAACAAACCTGTTCCATACGTTTTCACGTGGATGAACTTCAGTAAGTTAATTCAGTTGTTTCCCCAGGGCTTCAAGATCTTCATTTGTTAAATGCAGATGACGCTATTAATGCACAAAATTATATAACCAAGAAAACACATGCTTAGTATTTAGTACAATGCCCAACATTTAGCAAGATCTCAAAAATGATGTATAATATCACTAATTTTGTTCATGACATTGCTAAGTCTGAATTCCAGGGTGTCATCTGGTGTTGCAGAACTTCCTTGCAAATCTCTTCTTCCTGTCACTCCATAGAAAAATAGGGCTTCAGAAAATAATTGGAAAAGACACAGATAGTGTCCCATCATCTCCCATTCACCTAAGATTTTAGAGGCAACGCCTGCAAAAGAGCTACGTGATAACATATATATATATATGTATATATATATATATATATATATCCTGTCAGCATCTCCAGCTACCATCTCTAGAGTACAAACGGAAGTACTGTGTTGACCCTACAGAGCTTTGTAATTCTGCCTGGTTCATAGCAGCTATGGAAGCAGAGATATGAGCAGACACGATCTGTTACCTGACAGAACTACTGCACGATGGCCTCAAAAGATAAACTGAATATCAGTGGAGTTCACAGAAATCTGTCTTACCCTTTTTCTGCTCTATATACCTCTCCTTCCTTCTCACTCAAGGCTGATTGTGTGACAGGGTGTCTGTTCCCTAGCATCCCCCTCCACCTTTCTCTCCCTTCCCCCCTTTTCTTTTCTTCTATTTATTCTCTCTGCCTGCCAGCCCCACCTAGCCCTCTCGCCTGCCCAGCTTTTGGCCATTCAGCTCTTTATTAGACTAATCAAGTTGTTTAGTCAGGCAAAGTAACACAGCTTCACCGAGTTAAACAAATGCAACATAAAAACTACAACACATTCTTGCATTATTAAACAAATATTCCACAGCATAAACAAATGTAACACATCTTAAACCAAGAGTCCATGACACTAAATGGTACTGGAAGAGAAATATAATCATCACTATCACCTAGAAATAAATTCTGTGATCTACAACAGTGACCTGCCTGCAAGATATACTGGAACAATAGAGGCCAAATGTTATGGCCTTTTTAATTGGATCCAGGGCCCACTCCATGATATAGATATATCTCATATCAGATATATATATATATATATATATATATATATATATATATATATATTTGCTGAAGTGACCAAGAACCTGAGACTATAAAGATCATGCGATTAAGTGAAAGCCTATTACTATTCTTCTGCTAAAGGAACATAGCAATAAATGACTCCTAATGACATACTGCTATACCCATAGATCAGTGCCTGGATCACCCATCATCAGAAAACCTTCTTCATGCAGTTGATTAGAATTAGCACAGAGAAACACAACTGAACCAAGAGTGAAAGATTTTGGAACACTCAGTCCTGAATGGAATGTTTTCATCAAATCCATCTCCTCAGGGCTCAAGGACCTAAGCAGAAAAGGAGCCAGAAAGATTGTAAAAGCCAGAGCTGGATGACTCCCAAGAAACAGTGTCTTCCAGACACAACAGGGCTGATGCACACATTAACTGACAGAGGCTGCAGCAGCACCCACAAGACCTGCCCAGGCTCGGGTCAATTGAGGGTGAGCCCTCACGGGAAGCAGACACAGGATCCCATACCTAACCAGGAAGCTAGCTGTAACTGATAGCCACTGGCAAAGAAAAATCCGTTTTCTCCAGTGGTGTGTCACTGGATAGAGTCACAACTGTTAAGGGTAAGCTCCAAACCAAGAGTAGTTGACCAACACAAAGTGAACCCCATGACTTTCTGAGGGATTTTTGTTTCATCTTGTTCTGTTTGGGGTGGGTTGTTTTTGTTTGTTCGTTTTGACTATCAATTTTGTGTTTTCTGGGTTTTTTTATTTTTAGACAGGGAGAAAAAACATAAAATTGTGGAGGTACAGAAGGTAGGAAAAAGCTAGGAGGAGCAGGGGCAGGGAAAAGACTTGATCAAATTATATGAAAAAATTAGCTAAAAATTTTAAGTCACACTCTTTAAAGTTTTCTTAAACTTGTAGCATTTTATATAAACATTAATAGTATGAATCACTATTAATTTATATATTAGTTACTTTTTTATCCCTGTGACAAACACAAGATAGAAGTAACTTAAGGAAGAGAAGTTTGTTTGGCTTACAGTTGAAAGGGTGCCTGCTGCCACGTCAGGGAAGGTGTGGGCATCAGAGCAGCACACTCTATGGTAGCAGGAGCTTGCAATAGAGTGTATTTGCATCTTAATGGAACAGGAGATAGGAGCAGCATCAGAAGCAGAGTGAAGCTTTAACTCCCTAGGCCTGCCCAAGTATCCTACACACACCAGGTAGACTCCACTTTTGTAGGTTACACAACCTCACAAGACAGTACTCCTGGTTCGAGACCAAGTGTTCAAACGCATGAGCCTGTGGGGGCAAAACTGTCAGACAAAAAAAGCAACAGTTCTTATATTAATTTATTTCCTCTGGATACATATTATCGTGAATTACTAGATAATATGATAGTTCTGTTTTTAATTTTCTTTTATAATTTCATAATGTTTTAATGACAAGTGTAGCAATTTACATTTTAATCCATGGTGTACAGGAGCTCCCTTTTCATATCCTCATAGTACTAATGTCTTTTTTAACTTATTTTTAAGATTTATTTATTTCATGTGTGTATTTTGCATACATATATGCATGTTTACCATGTGTGTGCCTCATGACCACAGAGGTCAGAGTAGGGCGTCAAATCCCTTGTGACTGCAGTTACAGATGGTTGTGAGCTACCATGTAGGTCCTGAGCATTAGTCCAGGTTATCTGCAAGAACAAGCTCTGAAGTCCTTTCCAAGCGTAAAATTTAGACATTAATTAAGTAAAAGAAAATCAAAAGGGACTGAAGTCATATCTCAGTATCCATGGATACTACCAAATACACAAATCCTAAGTTCTACAGTTGCTCAAATCTCTTATAACAAATGACATACCACTTGAAGATAACTCACACACACGCTCCTGCATATTTTAAATCATCTCTAGATTGAATATATTACCTAACACAGTGTAAATGCTGTACACATAATCATTATGATTTTAGGGATGACAAGGGAGAGAATCTATATGCATGGTAACAATATGGTTTTTTCCAAATGTTTTGACCCAAAGTATTGTTGAACCCATGATTAGGGAACAAAAAGAAGACTGACTGTATATCAGAACTAGTAGATGTAGGAGCATAAACACCACAAAAGAAGAACTCTAAAAATAAGTATCTGTTTAAACAGATAACAGGTTCTCACCCAAGACCAGAGATAAGGAAAATGGAAAAGTGCAGATGGGACCAAACTCTAAAAGTAATTTGGCTGTTGTATCGGTGAGAAAGAGCAGAGAGCCAGCAGTAGCCCAAATTACAAAGTTTCAGGTTATAAGAAAAATCTAATCATGTATAGACTATGATTAAATTTTATTAATACTTTATGTAGAAAAGTTTCTACCTAATGTGATCATCAAATATTATTGTCGACTGTCACTCTATTTCGTATTTGACTCTCTAACATTTCCCAGTAGCACAAAATAGACAATACAAAATTAAAACTTTAGCATCATTTATGTCCCTGGTAAAGCAGTACTGTTGTGAAAATAGATGGTTTTGTCAGTAAATAGGCCAGCTCTAGCCATACACTATACAACAGCTTGTAACATAATATGAAGTATAAAATAATATACCAATATAAGCTATAATTATTTTATATAATACAATTAAAATTTCAGAGCAACTAAGAAAATAGTAAAAATGAAAGAACCAATAATTCTTTCATAGCACCTGACAAGAATGATTTATTAAAGCATGTGTGGAAGGATAAAGTTCCCCAAAATGATAAATGTGCTTCACCTTTCTCCATAAATCCACAGTGTACAGTATATAAACCCTGAGTGCTCTCATCCTGAAGTCTTCCTTGAAATTCACCCTCCCTCCCTGGCCTGTTTGGAAAATCAATCTGCAGACCAGAAAGCAGTTTAAATCAATGTTTCTTTGACCCTTGGGTCTCCAAAGACTATTGAAGAAAGTTTCCCCTCCTCTTGTTAGGAAAGCATAGGCCAATTGAACCCAGCTGGCAGCAAAGTCCAAGCCGAAAGCCAGAGGGAAAGGAAAACTAATTTTCAAGCCTCGCTATTCTCAAACAAGATACTGTACACAGACACAGTGATCTTTTCAAATCACGTCACCTTAGATTATCTGGTCTTCTCATCTCTGTCCTCAGTGATCAGATTTGCGAAGAAAAACGTTATAATATTAGATGCAAGATCTCAATAAGCGGAGTGATATCCGGGATAAGAGCCTAGCGCCAAGTTCCTAAAGTGAAGAGAGTTTATAACTTTCAGAAGATAGAAATAGAACGTCTTGGCCTGGAATCCAGAGAAAAAGGGAAGGTGTGATTCTTAAAAACTGTAGGAATCCACAGAGAAAGACAGTGAGGACATTGTGCCAGGGAAAGCAAACCCCTGGGATGCGGATTTGGCTACAGATGAAATACACAGGATAAATAAGTCTGTAGATGGGATGCAGGCTAAGTCTATAGACTACAGGTAGTAAACTGCACTGCACCTGGGCTTAGCTGCAGTTCTACCCTGTACTAGTAGAATGTATGTGTTCTTTCCCCAAAACCACATGTCAGATGATAGATATACTAATGTGTTCCACTATATTAACATCATGCTAGATACATTAAATATAAAATTAATTTAAAATTAAATACTATATACATAGGGTGATGAGACAGCTCTGCGGTCAAGGTCACATATCACTATTCCAGAGGCCACAAATCTCAGCATCCATAACATATTTCTCACAACCACTTGTAACTTCAGCTCCAGTGGATCTTACACTCTCGAGTCTCAGTAGTCACCTGCACTCATGTGCAAACACACAAAAATGATAATAATAATAAATTTAAATAAACTTCTAAAAGTATATGCATACACCCGGAATACATTTGTATACCTTTCTTTGCTTCTTACTCCACAGCTTGCTGTGTAGCTGGGTGGCTAGACTCCTCCTCCTTATCCTAATCCTCCTTTTCTCACTACTTCATCTTTTCTTCTGGGGATTTCTCCTCCTATTTATCCTCTCTGACTGACAGTTTCACCTATCCTTTCTCCTGCCTTGCTATCAGTGGTTCAGCTCTTTACTAGCCCCATCAGGCAAAGTTTTAGACAGGCAAAGTAACACAGCTTCACAGAGTTAAACAAATGCAACATAGAAGAATGTAACGTATCTCTACATCATGAAACAGTTGATCCACAGCATAAACAAAAGGAACACATCTTAGAACAATATTCCATAACAAGTTTTAAACAGCAACTATTGACAATAATAATAAAAATGGCAAGGTTATGGACCAGCCCATGTTCTCAGACATTGCTTACAAAAGTGTAGATTGATAGAAGCATTTTTAGAAACTATTTTTGCATTGTTAACTAAAACCAGACGTGTGTATTTCCCATGGCCCAACAATTGACTCACTGTTATATTCCCAACATAAACACATGCATATATTCAATATCCATGAGAAATGTAAAAGATTAGTCTTAAAGCCTCAAGATGGAAACTATCCCAATTCCCCCAAACAGTCTAGCAGATGAAGTTCAGTGTATTCACGCAATGACGCTACTCAGCAATGAGAACTAAATCTGAGGCCACAATGTGAATACCACAAATAGCATAAAGCAAACATAGCACCATTGGAAGAATCAGCTTAAGTGTTTACTGAACCAGGCACAACTTCCTTTTAACGTCTTTAAGAAATTGCTGGCATAAGGTGTGGTTAATAACCAGAAGGCAGCACGATGGAGAGGGAAGCAGTCAACCAATCAGCATTGAGATTGCCGCTGACGTAAAGAGGGATGGATGCAGAAGTGTCGGAGCCCTGTCCTGACTGGTGGTAGAGACGCAGAATCAAGGACTCCTCCTAAAGAGCTTTCCATCTGGTAATCTGCCTTCTAATTCTCCGGTGTAGCCAAGCATGGCAAGGAGACACCAGCAGTTTCTAAGGGAGATGGCTCTTTGGTTGAAACAAACAAACAAACCAAAGAAATCTGATGTTGGGCTGGTGAGGTTGTTTAGTAGGTAAAAGGACTTTGTGACCAAGCCTGGTAACCTGAGTTCAATCCCCCAAACCCACGTGGTGGAAGGAGCTAGCCAGTTACTGCAAGTTGTTCCCTGGCCTTCACATATATGTCATTCTGTGCCCACACATACATACACATCAAATAATAAATAAATAAATAAATAAATAAATAAATAAATAAATAAATAAATAAATTTGAATTTAAAAAATCTAATGTTGTGCATGTGATTTTACTATCTTCAAAACATGCCTTATTGTCCTAATTCTTTATGTTGAAGCAATATGTAACAATAAATTTGGATATCTAGTTAAACCACTTCAAGGAATTGCCCCAGAAGTCTTTCTCTTGACTTCATACCTCACGGCTCTCCACTGACCTCTCACAGAAAGTCCAGAACCTGCCCCATCCCACTGGCCACCTCTAATAAACTCCCCTGTGCAAAAATCACTGATGAGGAAGGGAGTCAGCCACACAAACGCAAATACTCAAACAAGTGACCTTCATCAGGTACCTCAGAGGTGTGTTTCCTCAGTGATACTCAAGAGATTACAAAGATAATGAGGATGCTTTCAAAGTAGCTTCTAGGTCACCAACTTAAAGTTCTCAGTTTTATACCCTGCCCCGCCTTTCAGATTGACTGTTAATATCCCCCCATCCACAAGTCTCCTTCCATTTTTTTATTTCTACCATATTTCCTACTTTTGAAGCATAACAAACCTTTGCCAGAACCTTTGGCTGAATTTCTCCTGTGTAATCAGTTCATTCCCTCATTTTATGTTTATGTGTTCTCTCGCAGAGAACTTATGTGTACATTGCTACAAGGAATCACATGGAACTCATGAGTACAGAGCTTTAATATTTGCCCCACTTACTGAAAGCATGACTTCTGTCATAGACCAAACAAAGCATCTGTGCTTTTCATTTATCCTGATACTTTTTGAAGTTTGATGTTTATAGCAGCATAAATGTATATAAATCCAGGAAGCTCATCTTAGTAGCTAAATGAGTTTGCTGTCTTTTCATGTGTTTACATTGATGACTTTGTTTTTCATCTTCTCTAAAAAGCAAAATTACTGTGTGAGTATTTTATAGGCTTTATACAACTATTTTAACTGCTTTGTTCCTAAAACACTTATATCTGATTTACCATTCATTCTTTGTGACATAAAATAAACCATGATAACTGTATAAGTGTTCTTTTTATGTCAATGGTTAATATATTCATTTTATTATTTGAAATTGGAAAATAATAAAATCTGAGATGACTGGAGTAATTCACAGCCTTCAAATAGTCTTTGATAACTAATAGTTTATATCAATGCTTCTAGCCATGCTAGGGAGTGTGGAGTTTAAAGTTCATACAGCCATATGTTTGGCAGGCAAAGCTGTGGAGGAGGCGGCGCATCGGAAATAAGGGGACAACTCTACCACCCATGGCCTACAGGGAAAAGGGCAACTCCCTTCACTTTCTGGGTTAACATCTTCACTTGTGATATGAGATACCATTCCCCACTGTTTAGTAACATAGTTATATGGGAATCTGGTTTATGGTAAGGGCTAGAGAAGAAGCTGCTGCTTTATTTTAAATAGATAATGATGTTGAAACCTGTGAAAATGGGGAAGATGGCAGAAGCTTTTGCTTTAATGGATACTTTAACTCACTGAAAGCTTTCTGGTTATGCGGGGTGGTGGCAAGAGTTATCACTGTGGGGAAAACTGAAGGCTTGGCTTTGTAACGAAAAGACATTAGAATCGTATTTTCATAAAGTTTCTTTTGAAATATGAGTTATTGAAATATCAAAGGGAAAGGGGTGGAATGAAAAATATTCTCTGTGTTGTTCTGCAAAGCAGGTCATAGAGAAGCTGGTATGATCTGGAGAAGATACTTCAAGAAAATGGTTGAAAAAGCAGTAATTCACTTATTTTGTCTCTTATCAGTTTATCTAAAGTGCGTATGGAGGTAGAAAGGCAAGTGTCATGAACTACAAAGATCACCCTGTCTATGCTTCTCTGCTGCACTTGGAATGAAGATTATGATGCTCATGGACAGCTTATTATAAGGTTAAAGATACCGCACAGTGCTGCTTCCTTTTTGTGCTAAAACAAGATAGTATGCTAATTACTAAGTTGATAAATTTAATACTTAAAAACAAAAGTCCTGTTGACCGCACAAGATGCTTAAATGATGATGAGCCTGCTTCCTGAGAATGTGAAGAAGCCAGAATAATCTTTACAACTCTGAGATTTTAGCAGCTTTCAGGGAGAGAATCATAACCCATTACACTATCTGAATTCTAAGTCTACAACATGGCACCCACGCCATGGTCATTTCTTATTCTTCAGAAAAGATCCTTGCAAAGACTGACTTACTTGGTCCATGTCCTCAGAGAATCTAAGCATGTGGCATGTCATCTTTGTCATGACCTGATAACCGCCTACTTCTACCGAGTATTATCTGACTCTCTTAAAGGGCAGTTTCAAATTGAGCCATGGCTCCAAGAAGGCAGGCTCAGGGGTCTCAGGTTTTTTGTAGACCCAAGAACTGGTTGATATTCTGCCCATTATTGGACAGCTGTTTGATAAAGTTTTGTTATAGAAGAGTGGAAGTCAGCCCCCTGTCATCCCAGGAACTTGTTCCGTGTGCTTCGATGAGTTCCTTTGCATTGCAAGACAAGCTAGAGGAAAAGGAAAGTGAAGGAGACATGCACACAGTAACATCTCCAACCGCGGCAGGCAAGGGGAAGATGTGTTATGCAACTCAGAGGTAAAACTGATGATGAAAGGGACCAGAGAAAAAAGTCTTAGTCTGCTGTCAGCTCAGCATGCTTCCCGCTTCTACTATTGGGGTCTATTGTTAGTTAAGCCAGAATCACTGTAAACCAGATTGTAAGGTAAGGCAGAAATAGCTATGCAGTCCTATATCAGCCCTGACTGTGCTAAGGAATGTTGTAATTCATAGTAAAGTCTATTCCTGAGCATTTACATAGCATCTGGTGTTTTAAAAGTAAAACAGAAATAAATCTCACTTGCCATGATTGAAAGAGATGAGTAAACATGATCTTTACTCTGAAAATTGATAGAGGTAAAGAATCTAGTGCCACCATTTTTTAAAGATCCAATGAAATTATCATGCAATAATATGCCGTCTCCTAGTTTTAAGTCAACTTGCCACCAGCTAGAGTTGCCTGAAAGGAGGGAACCTCAGTTGAGAAAATGTCTCCATAAAACCCAGTTGTAAGGCATTTTTTTAATTAGTGATTGATGAGGGAGGGCCCAACCCATTGTGGGTGGAGCCGTCTCTGGGCTGGTGGTCCTGGGTTTTATAAGAACGCAGGCTGAGCAAGCCAAGGTGAACAAGCCGGTAAGCAGCTCTCCTTCACTGCCCCTGCATCAGCTCCTGCCTCCAGGTTTCTGCCCTGTTTGAGCATCTGTCCAGACTTCCTTAGATGATGAACAGTGATGTGGAAGCATAAAAAAAAAAAAACAAAAAAACAAAAAACCACTTTCCTCCCCGAGTTCCTTTAGTCATGGTGTTTCATCACAGCAATAGTGACCCTAGCTAAGACAACCAAACAGCACAGTGTATATCAAATATTACAAATACTGTTAGTTTTGTTGAACCCTGGCTAATGATAAACATGTTATTGTACTACTTTTATTTTATTAACATTTGAAACTTTACATAATTGTAAATAGGTTCTTAATGCCTCCAAGTGTTTTACCGGCATGTGTGTCTGAGTACCACATGTGTATTGATGCTGGAGAAAGCAGGAAGAGGATATCATCCGAGCCCCTGGAACCGGAATTACATACAGTGATGGATGCCATGTGGCTTATCAGGAGGCAAACCCTGTTCCTCTGTAAAAACAGCCAGAGCTCTTAACTGTTGAGCCATCCCTCCAGCCCCAAATTATCAGATTGTATTTTTTGATGCTTGTTTTGTTTCATCTTTCAAGACAGGGTTTCTCTGTGTAGCCTGGCTGTCCTGGAACTCACTCTGTAGACCAGGCTGGCCTTGAACTCACAGAGAATTTCCCTGCTCTTTCTCCCCATTGCTGGGATTTAAGGTGTGATTCTTTGCCACCCAGTTATAAGCTTGTATCTTTAATTAGAGCTAAGACCAGAAATAAATAGCAACCCAGCAAGATTGAACAGTAGTACCACTAGGCAAGAGCAACATAGAGATTGGTTACCTAGAGTTGTAATGTATTTCTCCCCAAAGTTCATGTATTAAGAGCTGGAAACCATCTTAGCACTTTTAGGGGGCTGTGGACATATTCACAGATTCATAGGAGACTGGACCTACTGGCAGGTCTTTAGATACTGGAAAAGCACCCTTGGAGGACAGAATCTCATAGTAGTGAGGACATAAGCAGAGACTGTTTACTTCATAACAGATGGGAAGAAACAAGCAGGAAAGGAGTCCAAAACCAGGTATAACCTTCTCCATATCTCTATCTATCTATCTATCTATCTATCTATCTATCTATCTATCTATCTATCTATCTATCTATCTTTCTCTCTCTTTCCTCCCTCCCTCTCTCTTTCCTCTCTGTCTCTCTCTGTCTCTCTCTCTTTCTCTCTCTCTCTGTCTCTCTCTCTCTCTCTCTCTCTCTCTCTCTCTCT
>NC_022011.1:89054196-89060101 GCF_000317375.1 Microtus ochrogaster
TCTCTCTCTCTCTCTCTCTCTCTCTCTCTCTCTCTCTCTCTCTCTCTCTCTCTCTCTCTCTCTCTCACACACACACACACACACACACACAGTGATCCTGTGACCTGCTTCCTCTATTCTTCCTAATTTTTCCACAATATCACAAAATAGCACCACCAGTTGGGAAACCAAAATTTCAAAACATGAGCCTGTGTGGTTCATTTCATATTCACACCACAACAATATTGTACTTCTAATTTTATTTCTGAGGAACCACAATTTTGTTTTCAGCAGTAACTGTGCCATTCTGCATCCTTACCAACAGCACAGAGTCTGGATGTGATTTATCTTTTTGTTTGATGCCAGCCATCGTAATAAGCATGAAATATAGGACCAATGATTTTATTTGTTTTTTTTTCATATTCGTAATTTTTTGTGTCTTATTTAGCAAAATGTCTGCTCAAATCCCTTTTCTTTAAGTTGTTTGTTTGCATTATTGTTCTTGAGTTATGGGGTTTTTGTTTTGTCTTTTTGCATAGTCTTGCTGTTACCTGTACCAGACATGTGTCTTTCACGTGCTTTCTCCCACCCGTGGGTGATTCTGTGGACAGTGTCATTAGATACACTAGTGGCATTTATTCTGAGGTAGACTTTCTCTACTTTTCTCTTATTTACCTGATTTGCTTTTGTGTCATTATGAGAGATTATTAGTATCTTAGCTCAATTTTAGAGACGTAATTAATGTAGTCAAGGGCGCTCAGCCGTATGAGGTGATCTGGTTCCTTTTGGCATCTCTCTACTGTATCGTGCTGGAGCCCTGATTTAAATATTTACATTGTTACCATATTAAGGATAACTAGTTAGGACCCACTCCTGGTGCCATCCTGAGAGCCTGACAAGAGTGACCGCAGATAACTTTCTCCAGACGGCAGGGGCAGGGCTGCCACCGGCCCTCAGTGTCATCCTCTTTGACGTGTAAGTGCTGAGAGGCAGGGAAAGCCAGTCACGTGAGACTCTTAGCAAACTCTCACTCTTTGTAATTACTAAGACAGCAATTGGAGACTGGAGATGTCAAATATTAGAACAGCCAGGGGATGTGTAACTGTGGCAACAGGTCCATCCTATGACACGTTCTCCAAAATTGTGCTCAACCGTATATAGGCTTATTAGAGTATTGCTACTGTTTACTCAGTAGATTTAAAAAAAAAAAGAATTTAGTTACAACTTTTAAAATGAATATATTTTGCAAAATGAACATAAATATTTTTTCTGTTTTCTATCCCATTAACTTTGATCTAGAAGAAGCCTAAGTCATGAGCCAGTCTAAATCATGGACACCCCAGAACAAACTTGAGGCTGGACAGGTGGCTTAGCATGCAAAAGCCCTTACACCACCAAGCCGAATAGCCTGAGTCTGATCCTGGAATCCACATGATGGACAGAGAAAACAAACTCTAACAAGTTTGTCTTGAAACCTCTACTCATGAGATGTGGCACGCATGAGTGCTTATAAGCACACATACAAGGGGAAAGGGTATTGATAAATGTATATATTCTTAAAACCTTTAAATGTTATCCTTGATTTATTCTAAATTCTTCTGTACCTTTGAAATGTCTTACATGAGCCTGTCATATGTGTTTCCTCCAAATTTTACCCTGGGTATAGAAGAAAGTTAATATATTAGAGCTAAGACTTCTAACGATACTGTCTGATTTCACACAGAAAAGTCTATGTTATAAAGATTTAAATCAGCAGCCGGGCGGTGGTGGCGCACGCCTGTAATCCCAGCACTCGGGAGCCAGAGGCAGGCGGATCTCTGTGAATTCGAGACCAGCCTGGTCTACAGAGTGAGTTCCAGGACAGGCTCCAAAGCCACAGAGAAACCCTGTCTCGAAAAACCAAAAAAAAAAAAAAAAAAAAAAAAAGATTTAAATCAGCAAACCTTGAAATAATGTAACCCGATATCTATTGAAAAGAGATGTGTGTACTTCAGCCAACAGGTCCGTGGTTCACAGGCTCATCATTTGGGAGCAAAGAGGACAGGAGTCTAGAAATAGCCCTTATCCCAAAAGAAGGGGATTGGTTGAATTAGTGCACATATATAATGGGAGATTATATATTATCTTTAAAACATAACTGCTTTGGAGATGCACTTATTTTTATTTTATGTGTATGCATGTTTTCTGTATGTATGTATGTACATCACATGTGTGTCTGATGCTCACAGAGCCACTCACAAGCTGTATTGTTCCCGACACATGACTTGTTCTTAGTATAAACCTATAGACAATATCTATCATTGATAAGGTAGGAAATATAGCTCTTAGGATTGTGGCAGATACATGCAAGTTCTCAATAAATGTTAGGAACCAGGGACTCTGTAACTAGGTTTGTCCTCTGCCCTCCAATAGCTCATGGCAAGACAGGCAAGATGACAAACTTATAAAATTCTCAAGCAAAGTGGCTAATGGTTTTCTCTGCAGATGACTGTGGCTATTTTTGCCTCTCCCCATGTAAAATGGTCTGTAACAGCTTGAAGATCAAGCAGGGGCTAACGATAAGTAAGCCACTTATTATGGATGTCACAAGCATGAAAGGAGAACACATTAGAGAAAGCAGATTGATGCTTTTCTTTAGATAGGAATGCAAACTCATAGCCAGTTAAAAGGGGAGAAGTAAGCGTCAAACTCTGTATTACTTTGATAAATTAATAAGACAAATTGCATAAACTCGGATTTGAACAGAAGGTTGAGGTCCATAGGGCTGGAATGAGCATGTATAGAGAGCATTAATTCCCCGAGAAGAGCAAGCATAGATGGGCTTACCAACTGCTTCTTATCCCCTGACTTTATTGGTGAATATTGCCAATGTGTAAGCATAGCAAAAACAGATCTATATCTAGACCCTAACTTCTTTCAGTTTGGACTATCAGCTTCTTCAAAACAATTATTACACCTTGGTAGGTAAAAATAAATATATATATAATATAAAGTAAATAAATAAAAATAAATAAGATGGTCATTTGAATTTCTTTTTCTCTTTGACCATGGCCCAGGTTCTTTCTTATGGCTTGACTGTCACACAAAATGATACGTTGGTGTCCCCAACCTCAGAATGTATCCTTATGTGGAAATGAGATCATTGCAGTTCTACTTAGTTAAGATGAGGTCATCCTGGAGAAGGCTGGGACATAATCCTATATGCCTGGCACCCTCCTAAGTGAAGAGAAAGACACACAGGAAAAGCTACCATGTGACAACAAGGGAAAATTTGGAGCTGAGCAGCTAACACAAACCAGGGGATGCTAGAGACTATGCTGAGCAAAAATGCTCTAGAAATTGATCAGGAAAGAGGGAGCAGCAAGAGAAAATGTCAGAAGATTTGGGTTTCTCCTTCCAGCCCCCCTCCCCAACTCTGCAGAGGCTTCAGTTCCTTCCAGCAACTGAGAGTGTCACGTGCTTCAGCAGCCCCAGGAAACGAACTCACCTTGGTCTTTGTTAAGGATATAATCCTTTGTCAGGACAGCTGGGATGGATTACCGTGCATTTCAAATGATTACCTGCCTCCAAACGTAAGCTTGGTGTAAAATCTTTATCTTACCAATGACATAAAGATATTAAAAGGCTTTATTCTATTACAAAAGAAAAAGAAAAAAATCAAGATTCCTCATTCAAAGACTGTTGAGCTCTAGACTCAAAGTTTATGTTAGTTACCCCATTGCTAGGGCTGCCATAGTAGAGTACCACAGGCAACTCAGGTTTCTCATAGCACTGGAGGTTAGGAATCTGGCATCAAAGCATAAATTGGATTGATTTCTTCTGAAACCTCTCTCTCTCGCTTGTAGGCTGCTGTCTTCTTTTTATGTTCTCCCAATACCTTTTCCCTATTGCTGTCTTCTTCCAAATTTCCCCTTCTTATAAGGACACTGGTGTTGACAACACCTTAGTGATATGAATGCTAGCTTAATTTACTTCTTAAAAAGCTTACTTCCGAACACAGGAACTTTCTGAAGAATGGGGAGTAAGGATTTGACATTTGACTTAGGAAGCTGTCAGTGTTAGGTTGAAAGTTCAAATGGTATAGCCTCAATAACTCAAGATCCATGTCTACATCATAGCACAGTGGGAGGCACAATGCAGTGGAACATGAAAGAAGCAAGCAACAGAGGTCACTTGGCAAGAGAAGGGATCAAGAGACTGGGTAGGGGCCATAGCAACTTTCTTTCCTGGAAAACAATCCTCTCCTCTGAAACCTAGCTCACTCTTTGGGACTCTCATTAATTCCTTTTCAAGAGTCATCATGAGTCAGTCACAACTCATTGAGACCACTTCTTAGCAGCTCTACCACCTCTCAATGCCCATGTACGATGGACCAACGCTAGAGCCCATGAAACTTTCTACCCTATAGTGCATGAATCTTCAGAGAACAACCAAACTATAGAATGGGTTATTCAGTCCAAAGGCAGCTCATAAAAGATGGTGACCATAGTCTAGATCTAAGACTATACTCCTTTTTTCTTTGAAAATTTCATACATGGAAACAATATATTTCTATTGTATCTATCTCCCTTACTCCTCCAGGTTCTCCTAGACCCTCCCCCAACACATCTCTCTCCTGACTCCATGCTTTTTTTGGTAACCTACTGAGTTCAGCCAATGATTCTTATGTGTACATGGGTGTGGGGCCATCCACTGGAGCATGGAAAACCTATCAGAGGTCATATCTACAATGACAATGACTCCCCTTTTCCCTAGCAGTCATTGATTACAGCTCTTCGGCTAGAGGCAGGGCCTCAGGATCACCTTCCCCACCCATGATGGAATTTTGACTAGCTTTCTTCTTGTGCAAGTCTTATGCAGGTAACCATAGCAACTGTGAGCTCATGAGTGTAATGACTGTGCTGTGTCCAGAAGACAACGTTTTACAGACTAATTCCTCCCTATCCTCCATCTCTTCCATTTTCTCCATCCCCTTCTCCCAAGATGCTCACTGAGTGAGATACAGGGCCAAGGGGAGGTCAATACAGATGTCACTTGTGAGTTTCTGCATTAACCCCTCACCGCCCACTGTGAAAAGAAGTTTCTCTGATCAAGGCTGATAACAACACAGATCTATGAGCATAAATACAAATACAAGGCCATTTGAATAACTATTTAGTGTGTCCCTCCATGGGTCCTCACCCATGGTTCATGGTACCAGGTGCAAATTTCCTCCCAGGAAGCAGATCTCAATTACATTCAGAAAGTGGTTGGTTACTGACAAGTATACCATTGTTGTACCAGTGACTGCATCTTGCCTGGTAAGTTGGTATTGTAGCATGCAACAATAATGTCTTCTACTCAGTGTGGTGGGAAATAAAGAACAATGACAATACCCTGTGTTTTCTTGAAGTTCTCTCAGATTTCACTCACCGGTGACCCATAGGGAGGTGTCCATGCCGGGCACTGAGTTTTTTATTCAATAGCCATAGGAAGACTATACCCTTAAACAACCCAGTTTCAATGTGGTCAGTGCTACTGTAAGTCAAGGGGATATATATGTATAACTAGGTTTTATTAAAAGCAATTGACAAAATTGCCGGGGAGGAAAGTGGGATCTTGGGGGTGGGGTGGGTTAGGGGGTAAGGGGAGATGGGGAGAGAAAAGTGAGAAGGGGAGGATGAGGGGAACTTGGGGAAACAGGACGATTGGGATAAAGGAAGGCTGGATAGGGGAGCACAGAAGCACAATTCTTGGTTAAGGGGGCCACCTTAGGGTTGGCAAGAGACTTGAACCTAGAGTGGCTCCCAGGAGCCCAAGGCGATGTCCCCAGTTAGTTCCTTGGGCAGATGAGGATAGGGAACCTGAAACGATCTTATCCTATAGCAATACTGATGAATATTTTGCATATCACCATAGAACCTTCATCTGGTGATGGATGGAGATA
>NC_022011.1:89060422-89076574 GCF_000317375.1 Microtus ochrogaster
TTTCCACAGGGCAGGGAACCCTGACTGCTCTTTGGACTGGAGAGGGAGGGGGAGAGGAGTGGGTGGAGGGGGAGAAGGGTGGGAGGAGGGGGGAGGGAAATGGGAGGCTGGGAGGAGGGGTAAACTTTTTTTTCCTTTTCTCAATAAAAATAAATAAATAAAAATAAAAATTTTCTGCCTCTGAAAAAAAAAAGCAATTGAAAATTCCAAAACATTTCCTTTCTAACGGCCTTTGTAAAACTTCTTCATTTGGCACCTGCTCAACAAAAGCCTTTGACTTCATTGTTCGTCATTTCTGGAATAAATTCTGAGACTATTTAAATTTGCCCCTTTTCATACTGTTCCATTTAAATTATGTGTCTTGCAAAAATGAGCTCTTAGTTGTAAAATTTATTTGCCTCTCTTCCATATCTTGACACTCTTTTTTCTGCTGGATACAGGGCATCCTTCCTGCCCTCCTACCTCCAGTATTGCTCATATTGCCAGATAGCACCCAACAGGATGACCATGTCTCTTGCTTACGCTTGAAGTAAAAAGATTTCTCCACATATTAAGTCTGACAGTAAGAAAACACATGCCTAGAAAAAAAATCAAGTAATTCAAAATTTAGTTCTACCAAAGCAAATTTTAGTCCCTGGAAAATATTATTTTTATGCTTGTTGCACAGTCTGTCAATGGAGACCATTTGTTTCACCACTACTAAAAGAAAAGTATAAATTGCTGGAGTATTCTCACGGAATTCCTTCTTAAAATGTTGACTTAGGGTAAGGAAATAATGGAATACAAATCTCTAATTGTCTAATATAATTTACTTTTGCCAAGGAAAGATGCAATAGTCCCACTCATTATGAAATGAGGCTTTGTATATTTAAAACTAGACACCATTCGCCAGGCAAAAATGCTCTTCAGTGTGGAGCCTTGATAAAGAAATTCCCTTTTGTGAGCAAACATCTCTAGAAAAACCATTTTTTTAATCAAAAGTCAATATTGACAATCGTGTAAACTCGTCTAGTTTCGTATTACATTGTTACTTATGTACTGTAATTCCCTGCACCCTATACCAATCAGCTCTTATTCCTTATTGTCATGCAGGAAGATAAAGAATGCCAGGCTCCAGAGAAAACCAGGTATAGGAGAGACTTGAACTGTTTTACCAGGAGGAGGGGACAAGCAGCTGAGAAAACAGGATATTCTACAGCACTTCGAACCACAGTGAAATGACGGAGACTGGAGAAACAGCCAGGTGTAGAGCCAGAGTTGAGCTCAGGCTCCTGAACCCAGTTCTGCGCCTACCGTCCTATCTTTCCTTTATACCATCAGTGTAAGACAGAATGGACTTGGGTTGTCTGGTTTATGAACTACATAAAACAGAAATTATATAAATTCTGTAAATATAATGCTAGCACATGTCTCTCACTGTTCAAGTAAGACTGAAAATGACAGGGAGGAAGGAGGATGGTAGAATTTTCAAACTGTGTATGCTTAAGTTAAAATAAAGCAAATCCCTCATGGCCCTCTCTGCTCTGTTCAGTCTGCAACTCAGGACTGCACTTTATGAGCCTTTAGAGTCTCGTGTGCAAAGGTGGTGAGCTGCAAAATATCCAGTTAAATGGATGCTCTCACAAAAACTGAGGAAAAAGGCAAGAAATTGGGCAAGACTCTTTAAAGCTTTATTGGCTGGAGTGAAAATGCAGGTTTCCTCAATAAGGGTTGGCTAAAAGGAGCATGCCAGGTGCCTGCTAGATGCTTCTTATGATGCTGGATGCAACTAGTAATCAAGATCCAATCAATGCTTCCAAAGAGACGCAGTGTAACAAAGATGGCAGATAAGGGCCAAACCACTACATGACATGAATGAAATACTAATTAATATTTAAAGCATTCTAGAAACAGCAAAGCAACCAATTCTGTGGACCTCAGAAATGCTAAGAAGTGATAAATAAGTGGCCTTACAAGAACAAATGAGAGGTGTGGACAAAGATAAGGGATGCTGTTTCAGATGAGGAGAGAGTAGCGCGTCCAGAGATGCTCAAATGTGAAAGTCTGGACATCCACAGGAAGAAGCCAGCCTCAGTGGCATCAAGGTTATGTAAGAAGACACATGACATGAGATTTAGTGACGGTAACCATCACTAAAACCAGGGGCAAAGCCCAGGAAGCTTGGCGCATTAGTTACCATGGCAACATGAATGTGCCCCATGTACTCACGCTGTTTTGAAGCTTCGTGTGTTTCTGCTCTTACTTCTATATCATTATAGATTTTGCAGTTGGTTACTATTTCAAAGTCATGGTCTGCAGTATTCACGATGAGAAAGGTTAAAGGGAGGTTGTTTTCGGGGCTTTAATCAAACTTCTAAAAGCTAGTTTGATGGTAGTGAGCATGGTTACAAATAAAAAAACCCCACGACGGTGGCAGAAAAACGAAGAAGCAGCTGCTTGCCTGGTTGCCTCTTCCAAGTAGCCTCCCAGTGGTAAATTCCTGAGAGAGTCTGGATTTGTGTTTTCTGGGTTTTTTTTTTTTCGTTTTGTTTTTGTTTTTCACTGAGCAAGGCTGTTCCTGTCTTAACAGATGATGCCGTGTGATTCAGCAATCACACATTTAATAAGAATTCAAGAAAAACAGAAAAATCTCTATATAACCAAAGAAAATTCAATTACTGAGGAAATAGCAAGGAAAATGCATGTGAACTGACTACTTTGAATTCTGGATACTGCAGAGATCTGGTTGAATGTTTATCTGGAATATCTAGCTTTTCTTTCTTCATCTCCAAATTTTTGAACAATGTCATTCCATAAGATGTGATCTCCTTGGGTATCTTGTCCACATGTAATGAAGATCCAAGGTTTCTGTTCTTTCAGGTCAGGTCAGTTGGGTGATAAGAGGTTTAGAATTCGCTGCACCCCATCTCTTGAAAACTTTGTAATTTTTTGGAGAAAGTTGAGTTCAGTCTTGCTGACCCTATGACAAACGTCTTAAATCCTTCGATAGTATATACTATGACAGTCATATATCCCTGATGCCCAGACAGGACCTCAACTAATTTAACTTGGTTTTTTTTTCCTCCATTCTATAATGGTCTGAAAGAATAATACTAGATGTTGTGGGATAATCTTTTCACACACTGTGAAGATGTGTCTCTGCCAGGACACCTTCTGATTGGTATAATAAATAGCGGAGAGGCCGATTACTAGGCAGGAGAGGATAGCTGGGATTTCTGGGGAGAAAGAGGAACTCGTGGGGAGGGGACTTAAGAGGCAAGGAATTTGCCAAAGAGAGGCAGAGGAAGTCAGACATACAGTATGGAGAAGAGGTAACTAGCCATGTGGCAGAACATAGATTAATATAAACACGTTTATTTAAGCTATAAGAGCTAGTTGGGTTTCTCACTAACCCCATAAAGGCCCCTCTATCAAGATATCTCTTGTTCTCTCTCTCTGTCCTTCCCCAACTCAACTCTGCCCCCTGCTCTCCTCTCCCTCCTCTCCTTCCCTTCCCCTCCCCTTCCACTCCCCACCAGCCTCTCCCCCCAATGTTGCCAGTTTACTCAGGAGATTTTGTCTATTTCCCCTTCCCAGGAGGATCCATATGTGTCTCTCTTAGGGTCCTCCTTGTTACCTAGGTTTTCCAGGATTGTGGACGGTAGGCTGGTTATCCTTTGCTTTATATCTATCATCCACTTATGAGTGAGTACATACTGTGTCTGTTTTTCTGGGTCTGGGTTACCTCACTCAGTATGGTTTTTTTTCTTTCCTAGAAACCTGGCCCTACGGAAATTCTCAGGAATCCACAAGGATGACCCCAGCTAAGACTCTAAGCAGTAGTGGAGAGAGTCTCTGAACTGGCCTTTCCCTGCAATCAGTTTGATGACTATCTTAATTGTCATCATAGAACCTACACCCAGTAACTGATGGAAGCAGATGCAGAGATCCACAGCTAAGCCCTGTGCTGAGCTCCCAGGGTCCATTTGAAAAGAGGGAGGAGTGAGAATATGAGCAAAGGGGTCAAGACCATGATGGAGATACCCACAGAAACAGCTGACCTGAGCTAATGGGAGCTCACTGACTCTTGACTGACAGCTGGGGAACCTGAATAGGACCGGACAAGGCCCTCTGAATGTGCGTGACAGTTGTGTGACTTGGGCAGTCTGTGGGGCCACTGGCAGTGGGATCAGGATCTATCTCTAGTTCATGAACTGACTTTTTGGTGCCCATTCCCTAGGGAGGGAAACCTTGCTCAATCTAGAAACGGGGGGAGGGCCTTGGTCCTGCCTCAGGGTGACAGACTTTGTTGACTCCCCATGGAGAAGTGGATGGAGGGGTGAAGTGGAAAGAAGGTGGGGGAGCAGGAGAAGGAGAGGGAGAGGGGAACTGGGATTGAAATGTAAAATATAAAAAGACTTTAAAAAAAGAGCTATTTGGGAACAAGCCTAAGCTTAAATAATCAATAAGAAGTCTCTGTATTATTATTTGGGAGCTGGAGATCCAAAGAAAGACTCCCTACAACTAAAATTGCTGTCTTTTACTTTCTGCCAAGTATTTAACAAATTATATGACATATTCAGTACTTTATGTAAATAAGGACACATGCTAGACTATTTTGCTGAACTATGGACTAGGTCTTAAGGGCCCATTTCATGTAAAATAGGCTAAGTGATGCTGTTGGGTGTGTTTAGTGTAATAAATACAACTTCACTTTCGTTGTTGCTACTGTGCCCTTTTGGAACATGGGCCCCATGTAGTTCAGGCTAACCTACTGTGTAGCCAAGGATAGCATTAAGTTTTTGATCCTCCTGCCTGCACTTCTGAATGCTAGGATCCCAGGCTTAAGTCACCATTCCCAGTTGATGGAGTGCTGTAGCTCGAACTCAGGACCTCATGAGCTCTAGACGTGCTCCCTACCACATCAGGTGCATCTCTGGCCACAAACGCAGTTCTAATGGGTGATATTTTCAACATCCTATGGTCTTGTTGGGGCACATCATAAGTGCAGCAGTGCCTACAGTTTTCCCAGCTAGTGGCAGGTCTCTGCCTTCATTTTGTGACATTTTCACATTGGGAAACTCAACTTTTCTATGGTGATGTGCCACGGAACACCTGTGCAAAGTTAAGTGCATCGTCAAGGATGATTCTAAGCATAGAAAGAAGCATCGAGATGCAAACCAGAATGCAAACTTAATGACAAAATCAGGTCAAGAGTCTCATTAAGCGATTGTAGAATGTTATTAAATCCTTCAACCTCTAACTGTCAGATTAGAAACAGAGGAACCACATGCCCATCTTGGAACGCTGCCCGGTGCTGCTCCTGTTGTGGCTGGAGGAACATCCCTGGGCACCTTTAAAAGGATGTCAAGAGCTGCAGAGGAGAGCACAGGGCTGCTGGAGTAGGAAGCACTTCAGGTGGAATCCTTCTTCCAACACTGACTGCTGCTGTGGCTTTGAACAAATTGCTCATCCCAAAGGTTCAACTTCTTCCCATTTCCGATGGAAGGCAGCACTACCCACTTACCAGGCTGTCGTGAGTCCTGGGAGAGAGTAATGTGTCCCAGTGCATGGCAGCTTTTACGACTTCTCCAGCAGGGCTCCACTCTGCTCACTGCTCACCACCTAAAATTACCGCTGGAGAGGACAGTGAAGACACAGTCGGAGACTTTGCCAGAGAGAGCTTTGCCCTCGCCATCTCCTGATGCTGAGAGGGATGGGAGTCTCCCATTGGCACTTGAAGTTAAGGCTCACCCAGCAGCAGAGAGCCTGGCTGAAGCACCTAGAGAACTGCCTCAGGTAATGGCCTCTCCTCTCCTGCCCAGGAGAGCCAATGCCTCAACTGCCTGAGCACATGAGGACAAGCCAGCCCAATCACTAACCACACCTGGTGCCAAAGGTGCTGAGAGGGAAATTATGGTTCTACAAAGACAAGACCAGGAAAAGCAGAATCATGCAAAAGAGAAAAATGACATAATCAAAGAAAAACATTCTTCTACTTATTATTTTGAAAAACTGTACAAAATGGATTCGAGATTTTAGAAACCCCAAAACAAGAGTATGATGACATTTAAATGTCACAGAAGAATGGGAAGCAAGCAGCGAGTGGTAGAGAATGATGCTTGCTTCTCCCTCACCTACTCTTTAATATTTGGTGACAAGGCCTGCCTCACCAAAAACCAGTACCTGCCATAAAATACCATCAAACCGGAGATTGCACTAGCAGCCAGATTCATTATATCAACCTGAACCACAAGGCAACTCATTAGACTGTTATTTTATGTGTTATTTTATGAAACGTATTTTAGGGGGTCTCCTCCTTGTTTGGTGAATTCTTATTCTTTGACGTGCTGTGTCTTCCAGATTGTCTATTAAAACGTGCTTACAGAACTGCAGAAACTGGTCATCTCCATGAATCAAATAGCAAGCTCAGCGCATAAATTGTTTGGATATACTCCATTTCTGTTTCCTGAGCCGGAAAATGATGTGGAACTTCCATTTAACGGACAGTACATGACTCCCTAGGGCAACTTCCATTTATTTTCTTAATCTCACAGCCTCTGATATCCACTCACATGGCTTTGCCTTTTCTCTTGGCAAAATGGATAATAACACAAAGTTAACAAGGAGGGCAACACGTGTGTGAATCCTTCACAGAAGCAAAATGTTTCTCGTCTTTGTGTGTGTTTCTTGGAGACAGAAGTAATTTTTCTTCGTTTCCATAGATACAGTAAGAGTGGTTATTAATCAAGATGATAGCCTATAAATTACGAAACCAGCTAAATATCAGCTGTCTTTATTTAATATTCCAAACATCTTCTTGTTTATAAATGGGTCCCATCTTTATTGAACTGAGCAAGATTTTAATGACAGTTTAAGTTTAGATGCATTTCAGATGTGTGGTGGGGAAAAAATGATCTTATTCTGCTCGACCATGGACAACCCATGATTAAAGGCAGATATATGAGAGATAGCATGAATACTGTGTCCCTGTTTCTGAGAATAAAGAGCTGAATTTTTATTAGAATCGCTTCAGTCGCATCTTCTCCAGATTCATTCTACAAATTTGAGGAAATTTATTTCAGTTTTCCTGCCCC
Source organism: Microtus ochrogaster (assembly GCF_000317375.1). Lineage (NCBI taxonomy): Eukaryota > Metazoa > Chordata > Mammalia > Rodentia > Cricetidae > Microtus > Microtus ochrogaster. Next base: position 89,067,499 of record NC_022011.1, read on the forward strand.
ATAAACAACCTATCCTGTTTATTTTTTTAAAACTTCAGATCTAGGAGGGGTGGGGAAAAAACCTTCAAAACTAATGACAACTATTTCCAAGAGAACTGGAAGGCATTAAGGCAATCTCAGAGGGCAGAGGGCAGTCACTAGGGGGTAAAAAGAGGGGCACAAATCTATTAGACAGATCATCAAGGTGCAGCTTTGAACTCTTCTGTTCCCACAGCTGGTGCCATCACGGCCTGGGAAGGCTGTACCCTCTGTCCATGACCTTGATCATGAATCACATTCCTTGATGCAAGTCCTAAACTGTTTCCAAACCCAGTTATTTGCCTTCGTTGCCCTTTTCTTCCTGCTACTTACCTCTGGTAACACCTTTGTATTAACTGTTATTTTAAACATGATGTTGTTTATACCATAATTTTCATGCTATCAACATTTTATAATAGGCAACTCTTTGTTACAGAATGGGACCTCCAATATTGCAGAGTGATTATGTTCTACGATGGACCCAGCCCACTAGATGTTGGGGCACTATCACTTTCCAGATGATGTTAATGAAATATGACTCTAGATGTTGTCAAACACATCTGGCAGGCAAGCTTAGTCACCTTGAGTTGAAAGTCACTGGTCTGCACTGCCATTTACCTATTCACTCATTAAACCATTCAGTAAATGCTTATTATACATCAAGCATTGGCCCACAGTAGCAAAGAAAGATAATGTTTGTCCTCTCCTGCACTATCCTAAAGTGCAATTGTTACATGTAATCTGTCCATGCTAATTTGGAATATAAAATATCACCATGGAGAGAAGAAGAAACAAAACAGCAGTAGAATGTGATAGAAGGACACCTGAACCAGGTTGGAGGTGGGGGCAGGGCCAAGCTATTCACAGTGAAAGGGGTACTCATGCACACGTCTCAAAGATTCTCAGTAAGAGATGGACAAAAGTGGTTCAGGCAATGAGAACATATGAACAAAAGCCTGCAGGTGAGAATGCATGTCAGTGCCACTGGGGTGCTGAAAGCTGAGGGCAGGAGCCAAGTCACACCATGTCTTGTGTGCAGTAAGAAGACTGCTAGTTTGTTCCCGGTCGCTTAGCCCCGAAATAAATCACACAGAAACCATATTATTTAAAGCTCTGCTTGGCCCATTAGTTTCTTATTGGCTAATTCTTTCATCTTAATCTAACCCATCTCCATTAATCTGTGCATTACCATGAGGTCACAAAGTTTTAGCGCTTCTGTCCCAGGAGGTGGCTCCATGGCTTCTCTCAGACTCCTCCTTCCTTTCTCCCAGCATTCAGCTTAGTTTTTCCCTACCTACCTATATTCTGCCCTGCACAGGCCCAAAGCAACCCTTGATTAACCAATGGTATTCACAGCATACAGAGGGGAATCCCACATCACTTGTGCTTCATATTGAGAATAAGTAGTATTGCCTTGTGTAGAGATAGCAATGAGCTATGGTCTCAGTGCTCCAGACAATGGGCCAGACTCAGTTTCTTTATTCTGATTTTGTAACTTCAGACAAATGGCCTTCTAACTAAACTCAGCCTTTGGGCACTTCTGCAGTAGCTTGATTCTTCCCCAGGATTCTTCCTAGGCTTTATTCCTTCCTTAGGAGGAACAGGATGTTTCCAGTTCTAGCCGTAGCAGAGTGACACTGTCTACTCTTAAAACCAAAACCACCCTAGGTGTTTTCATTTTATGTGAGACACTCTAAATTCCAACAGTATTCTTTGCTGTTGCTACCCAGTGAGTCCAAAGTTTCTGTGGACTAGTAAGATTAATATCCAAAGGAATTCTTCAAGAAAACTAATGTGACATTACCCAAAAGTAAATGAATGTCTAATGTCCAGTATGGACAAGACCACTTAAACATTCTTTTTCTAGACTTCTATCCTTCTATCCATTAGATCCGCCTAACATTTTGTTTGGATCTTCTTTCTAAAAATCCATTATGTAAGCACCAGACTTGGCCACCGTGTGAACTGCAAATATTAAGTATGATATTCGTTCGACATATCACACAACAGGAGAGGAGAGGGAGACAGCTCAAGAGCAAAAACAACCCGATGTGACTCTAGACAACATATGAGTCACAGAGAAGAAGCTCAAATGAATGCTCAACATATTTTTTTAAGCCTAGCAGCAACTGTGTTTTAACAGAATGTGTTTTTCACAGAATCAGTTTGGAATATGAAGGATGAAAATTTGGTAGCACTGTTCTGTTATTGAATACCCTTATTCAGAGCAAAGCTGTGTAGAATGTGTCTATTTGCAAGTAAATAAGTTTGAATTCATTTCCTCCTTATCATCTGCTCCCTAGGGAATAACACAAGGAAAAGGGGCTCTGAAGAAACTAAAGCCAGGGATGAACTTCTCTCTCCCACTCTGTTGAGATTCGCTTTTTCATCCCAGCTTTCTGCATAGCAACATCTGAAAGTTAAATTAAGACTATGAAGCACAGTAGAAGAAGATTGGCATTTAATCCTTCATAACTATCTTGGTTATTGTCTTATTGTTATGAAGAGAAACTGTGACCAAAGCAACTCTTACAAAAGAAAGCATTTAACTGGGGGTTTGCATAGTGATATTTTATTTATGTTTTATAAATAAAGCTTACATGAAGACCAGAATGTAAAACTAAGCCCCTTGAGGCCAGGTAGTAGTGTCACATACTTTACTCTCAGAATTTGGGCAACAGAGACAGATGGATTACTGTGTATTCAAGGCCATCCTGGGCTACACGAGATCAATGCAGAAATAAATCCAGGTGGTGGTGGCTCACACCTTTAATTCTAGACCTAGAGAAGAATTTAAGCTGGGATGAGACAGGAACTTGTTCTCTTTTTCAGTCTGAGGATTTCTTAGAGGTAAGAGCTCTTCTAGTGGCTTGGCTGCTTTGATTTTCTGATCTTCAGGTTGAACCCCAATATCTGCCTCTGGGTTTTTATTAATAATGCTATGTGTGGTGCCCAACATGGGGCTCAAACCCATGACCCTGAGGTTGAGTCTCATGCTCTACCAACTGGGCTAGCCAGCACCTCCAAAAAATATGGATATTCATCATTGTTTGTGGTTAATATTGGTTACAATCAGGAGGAAAGTTGAGCTAAAGGAGATTAGATTCAGAGTTCTTGTTTTGAAAAGCAAAAAAGGGAAAATGCTTTGGCAGAATGCTCTTGTACAATATAAAGATTTGTCACTTATATTGTGTAGCACAAATAATAAAAACTCAAAGACAGAAATTGGGGTTCAACCCAAAAACCAGAAAAGCAAAGCAGCTAAGCCACTATAGAAGTCTTACCTCTACCAAGACTGGGAGACCACAAACTAAAACAGACTAAGCCTCTCTCTCCTCCCATTTTATACTCCTATAGTTTTGGAATTAAAAGCATGTGACACCCTAAGATTGGGATTAAAAATGTGAGCCACCAACTGGGTTTGTTTCTGCATTGATCCTGCAAAACTCAGGGTGGCCTTGAACTCACAGAGATCCATCTGACTCTATCTCCCAAATCCTGGGATTAAAGGTGTGTGTCACCATTATCTGGCCTCTAATGACTTCAGGGAAGATTTATTTATCAAAATACAAATAATATACCGCTACAGTATTGGTTTAATGAAACACTGATTGACCAGTAATAAGTATAGGTGGGATGACCAGACTAAGAGAATTCTGGAAAGAAGAAAGGCAGAGACGTAGTCACCAGTCAAATACAGAGAAAGCAAGATGAGAATTTCTCACTTAGAAAGGTACCAAGCCATGTTGCTAAACATAGATAAGAAATATGGATTAACTTAAGTTGCAAGAGTTAGTTAATAGTAAGTCTGAGCTAGTAGGCCAAACAGTTTATAATTCACATAAGCCTCTGTGTGTTACTTTGGGACTAAATGACTGCTGGGCCAGACAGAACAGAAACTCCCTTCTAATAGTTTGCTTACAATCTTAGAGGTTAGTCCATGATCATGATGGCAAGAAGCAGACAAGCATGGGGCTGGAGCAGTAGCTGAGAGCTTTATTCTGACCCATGGCTAACAGAGAGAGAGAGAAAGAGATTGGGTTTGGCTCACCCCTAGACATATACCTACTCCAACAAAGCCACGCCTCCTAATCCTTCCCAAACAGTTCAACTAATTGGGGACCAAACATTTAAGCATATGAGCCTATGAAGCCATTCTCATTCCCACTATCACAAGAAATGATACTTAAGTTTTTAAAAAGATACAACATTAGATATTAGATATTAATTAAAATTATATATTAATTTAACAAGTAACATTTGATCACAATTAGATTTTTTTTCTTTGCATATAGAAAGATTGGGCCTGACTCTAAAAAAGAAAAACAATAAGGAATGAAGGGTAGAAACAGGAACCAGAGAGAGCTAGAACTGCTTCATGCAGACACTGAGCAACTAATTGCACTGAGTTTTAGAATCCACTAGAAGTGTTACACATGCAAAGATTTCTAGCTTGAAACAGCATAATCAAAAAAGACAGACAAATAGAATCTTAATAAGTATAAAAGCACCCATAAAGAAAGTTTCCATCACTAATTAGTGAGGAATGTGAAAATAGGGCCGCTCAATCATGGAATCACAAAATGAATAAATGCAATTGTTGGAGGAAGGCCCACTTGTTGGTTCCTGACTGTCCAACTAGCTTAGACCCAAAATAATCTCACAGAAACTGTATTAATTAAATCACTTTTTGGACCTTTAGCTCTAGCTTCTTATTGGCTAACCCACCTCCATTAATCTGTGTATCACAAGCCAAAGCTTCGGCATGTCTGACTCTGGTCATAGCTCCATGATATCTCTCTGACTCCACCTTCCTCTTCCCATGCTATAGGCCAAGCCAGTTCTTTATTCATTAACCAATAAAAGCAACACATAGACAGAAGGACTTCCCACACCATACAATTTCAGAAAGAAAAAAAGATAGAAGTCCATACAAGTTTCTTCTGGAGCTAGGGAGGGGCATTTTACCCAGTTTCATTTAGAATTCCATGATCCAGTGAAAAAGATCCCTCAATCCAGGAATGCCCATGAACGATTCAGAGTGGCTGTGATATGAAATGGCATGTTTCTTGCCATAGTGGAAGCTGTGTATCCCTATTATGAATACGAGAGGCAACAGAAGCTGGTAGAACACCAATGGGGTGAGTTCTGGGTAGCATCTTCCCCCATGTGGTATATAATGGTATTCCTCCTTGCCACGGCAGCAGTTTTTTGGCTCATGCTACATGAAAAGTAATTAATTATGCAACTGGCTTAGGTGTTGTCATGGGAAGTGGAGGTGGGAAGACTATAAGATCTGACTGAGGCGTGATGTCAATGTTTCCTCCAGGTTAGACATGACCATTGCCACCTTGCATCAGAACAGCTCTGGTTACTCACCCAAAAGACCCCCTGACAAAAATGAGGCCACTGACATTCACTTTTATGGGGGAGGGCATGAGGCTCGTGAGATTCCTAAGATTCATAGATGTTCACAAGACTCCAAACTTCCCCGAGTTTACCCAGGCTTCTAAAATAAACATAGACTCACTGGTTTGACTTGAAATAAACCTTCTTTCACCCATCAGCATCCTCTGTGGGTGAAGAGATGTGGACTCTTTATGTCTTTATAAGAACAGTCTTGCCACAGACCTTCATTCTCAGAATTTCAGGGTCTTCCACTTCTCTGACCATGAGTGCATATCCCAGACATAGACCTGCAAAACTCAATGACATAGTCAACCAGCCAGCATAAAATCATCAAGTTTCACTTCTTTTAGGAATTCCAACAAACCCATTCTGTGAAATATTCATCTGGGGGAATTGCAAGAATATTCTGGGATCAGGAGTTAGCTAAATTTCTAGCTAGAAGCAGCTGCAGAATTTCAGCTAACATCAATACATGGTACCAAATAGAGTCCTAGATAAAAAGAATTACTCTGACCAGCCTAGGTTAAGAGTTCTCCACCCTGCCACTGTTGGTAATTTTGTCTGGATAAAAAAATCTATTAGTGGGGAGTCTGTACTATAGAATTTGGGGAACAAAACTCACTAGAAGTCAGTGTCATCCGCTCCCTGTAGCTGTGACAACAAAAAACCAATCCTTAGATGCTGCCATACATTCTATGATAGACAATGGGAGGTAGACGTAGGAGTCGAATCATCTCCGCTGGACACCACTCATTTAGGCTGCTCAAGTCACTAGACATCAAGCTTCTTTACATGGCAGTGCTTCTATGAAATGCTTTTCGCCAATCCGTACATCTTGCACACTCTATTCGACCAATGAGAAGTCATTTCTACCATCACTTAAGCTATGATGAGGACACCTACTAGGACTAATCAGAGAGGATGATGTGAGAGTATAGGTAGCAGGTGTCTCTGGAGAACGTGCTTTTGATTAGATTCATTCAAATGCTAACTGCTTGTGGTGGGTGTGTTTCTGATTAGTGTATTTCAAATGTTAACTAACCATCCTCCTGACTTCAAGTCAAATTAACACTTGTTCTCTAAGTGAGACCCAGGTTCTCAGTGCCCACAGGCATCTCACAGAAGCACCTGGAAAATTTAAAGGTTAGGCTTTCTTGGAAACAACAAGAAACAGCGCAAGCACTCACTAAGCAATCCTCCTGAGAGAAAAAAAAAAAGGTGCAGCACCACAGGGTGGACATTTCTTTGCCCTAAGACCTACCCAGCTAACACGATCTTGCTGAAGCAAACACATATTCATAACAATAGGTTTTTCAGCCAGGTGGTGGTGGCACACACCTTTAATCCCAGCACCGGAGAGGCAGAGGCAGGTAGATCTCTGTGAGTTCTAGGCCAGCCTAATCTACAGAGCAAGTTCCAGGACAGGCTCCAAAGCTACAGAGAAAAGCTGCCTCGAAAAACAAAACAAAACAAAACAAGTAAACACACACAATAGGTTTTTCAGTTCCAAGAATGATTTGCACAAAAATTTGTGCCAGTGTAGAGAGTCAACATTTGGTTAGTGAAATCCGAATAGAAAGAGCTGCCGGACGCACCATACCTTATCCGTCAGGACCCATAATTGTCTAAGCTTCACCAGCCCGAATGCATCAACCCGGAGAGGTTCTTGGGAACTTCCATTTAAGTGTTAGTTTACACCAGGGCTGAGTGAAATGATGAGTGCCCCAAGAAAAGACTGCTGGTCCTTGTCTAGGGTTACATAGTATGGGGACTCTTTCAGAGTACGAAATAGAGCCAAACAGAGGTCAGGCTAAGTCAAGTGGATGAGTGAAATAATTCTAGCCACGTAGTGCTTTCTTCGATAAAAATCCCAGCCAGGAACAAATGTGGAGATTTACGGTATGATTAAGGTGGGCAGCTTCAGAGTTTTGTAGTATATACAGGAGTTTGTAAATGAAATTACAGAGTGTAAGTAGTTGAGATACTTTTGTCCTCAGACACAAGGTTAAATTCTTGTATTTATGAAATTTGTCAGCAAACTAAAAGACTTACACACACACACACACACGCATAATAACTTCAAATGGGTGCTTGCTTATTGATTGTATAATCAGTGACCGTGGGACCTTATTATAAAGGAAATATGTCTTATTCTTCAGTTGCTAGAGAAAAATAAATCCCAAAACCCAGCAATTAAGCAGGCAATTATAAAAAATGTGACTAGAACATTTTGTCTCCAAAAAATCATATTTGCTTTAAAAAAAAAGATTAGCTATTTAAAATATTTGCCTTAGTAAAACATGACAATGAAAAATAAAAATGAAGAGAAGAAGAATCCAAGAGATTGACCTATGAGATAGATGTAAGATGCTGGGCGTCATCGTGGAGATGGGCCCAGGCTAGCTGCTCGTCAAGACAGATGACAAGCACTCTTTAAACAACCTGCCACACGCAGACATGAGTTGCCGGAGTCTTTAGTGATTCTGCCCTGTGTTCTCAGAGCTGACCTGGCTGGCACTAAGTGGTCAGAACACTGCCCACGGTTGAGCAGAGTCGCTGGTGTTGATGTCTCTGTCTCGTCTTTCCATTTGAGGATGGGAACTTCACGGCAGATTCACTGTGCCGTGAGTCACTTCCCGATAAAGCCACTATTCCTCACATCCACACTTTTACAGACTCCAGTTTAATTGCATAGACGCTTGAACGATCAGAGAGGAGTTGAACAGTTTCTAAGCATCTGCTTGCTGTTTGCTTTGGAAACAGAGGCTCCTTCTCCTTTGAGCTACTCAGCTTAGAGACGGTCGAGTGTTTGTTAATATCTCACTCAGCACTCGATGTTCCCCTGCAAACCACTGCCAGGACTATTTTGTAATTGAGGGACAATTATCTGCAATCTTAAGCCTCGATTTTATTTCCTTCTTCATGTTGGATTTTTCTCCTAACGTTTCTCTATTATTCTTACTTTGGATTTACTTTTTCTCCAGTTTCTGCCAGGTTTTCTTAAATCTGTTTTTCCTTTTGATTTTTCAAAATCTCTATCTTTTCACATAAGGAATTATTTTTCATGTTTTTCTTTCCTCTGTTACTTTTAACTTGATCTTCACGCTTACATCTTTTTCTTTTATTATGATGACTTCTTGAGTTTTGTCCCATTTCATGTTTCTAACTCAGACATGGAACTATTTTTTATAGTCTTTATAATTTCTTTAGTGTTTGCTCATTTCAAAGGACTAAAATTTTACCCATTTGTGGATGTCTTTCAGCTAGTTTTGTATTATCTACAAGCAGGTTATCCCTGAGGAGCTGTGCAATGGCTCACCAGATAAAGGCTCTTGCTACCCAGCCTGATGATATTGCCACCAGGACCGGCACGGTGGAAGGAAAGAATCAGCTCTTCCCTTCCGAGTTATCCTTTGACCCCAACATATGTTCCACAGCACAGGTGCCTACACACACACACACACACAACACACACAACACACACAACACACACAACACACACACATACACACACAACATACACACATACACACACATACACACACACAACACACACACAACATACACACATACACACACATACACACAACACACACATACACACAACATACACACACACAACACACACACAACATACACACATACACAC
>NC_022011.1:89077414-89102308 GCF_000317375.1 Microtus ochrogaster
CACATACACACACATACACACAACACACATATACACACACAACACACACACATACACACACATACATACACACACAACACACACATACACACACACATACACACAACACACACACATACACACAACACACACACACATACACACACATACATACACACATACACAACACACAACACACACACATACACACACAACACACACAACACACACACAACACACAACATACACACATACACACAACACACACAACACACATATACACACACAACACACACACACATACACACACAACACACACACAACACACACAACACACACACAAAACACACACACATACACACATACACAACACAACACACACACAACACACATACACACAAAACACACACACACATACACACACATACACACACATACATACACACATACACAACACACACACACAACACACACACAACACACACGCACATATTGAATAAATGCAATTTCATAAAATTAAAACTTCTTTTTATTCTTCACTTTCTTGAAAAGATTATTCAAAATTTTGGCCTCAGTAATATGAGTTTTAGTGTAAAGATTGTATATTTCTAAACTTCAAGGCTCCCAAGTTTTTGTTTTCTTGCATAGTGCTCAGCAATAAGGCAGCTTGCTGAGACTTCCCACCCAAGTGTAAGCTAAACATCGCTGTGTGGTCCTCTTTGCTGTCCCTTTACTGGTCTGTTTTCAATCCACTCAAAAGAGGTTCTTAATTGGCATGAGAGCTTGGCTTGGAAGAACCTATTTTAAGAACTCATGGGGGTCTAGATTTCTATAGGTGTCAAGACCCTGCATTCATATACCTCTGTCTTGGTAAAATCCCTCACAGTTACAACTGTTCCCACATGGCCTTGGTCATATTTCCCATGGACGTTTGTTGGTTATTTTAGGGCTCTCCTAGTCTCTGTCCTCCTTGGTCATATTTCCCATGGACGTTTGCTGGTTGTTTTAGGGCTCTCCTAGTCTCTGTCCTTCACACTCTTCAGTTTTTCTTTGTGGTTTCTCCTGAACCTATTGCTGTGCCCATTCTGTTGATTTACAGAAATGAAATAAAATAGATAAACAGGATATAAGATTGCTACTCTAAACTGAAAATCTTACTAGCTGTTAATCCTAGCATATATAAACCCTACTTCTGATTTTAGAATTCTGTTTCTCTTGAGTACAAAAACTGTATCTGCCTTAGGAAAGCATTAGGTACACTAATCCACACAGTCACACATAATATCATTTAATAATTGTAGTGCTGATGACTGAAATTCTAAGAGATAGAAAATAGGATTCAAAGTGTCTATTTTCTGTATATACCTGTAAGTGTTGTTGCAAACAAAGGTTATTTTTCCAAAAATGTCACAGTCATTACTGACAGTAATAATAATAATAATAAAATCATTTGACTTGTCTCTGTTTGCTCTCTTTGCTCCCCCTCACACCGGCAGGTAGAAACTGAGATCAAATCTCATGAATAGATTTTGGTTATTTTATGGTTTAAGGATCAGAGAACACACTTTGGCTCCGGAGTGTGAGCGGAACACTGAAGATGGACCAGGAAAATGAGACCGGCAGAGATCAAATGGAAGCTCCATCGCCCCACAGTTGTGGCCGTGAAGCTCTCAGGGAATGTAGACTAGGGGAGAGACAGAGTGGATCCACTTAACATAAGGACGGGATAAAACTTCCTGATGACTCACTCCCGTGGGAGGAATCTGCATTGGGCTGAGTCTCTGCCAGGCAGCACCTTTTACTAAGAAGACACATAATTATATAGAATGACTAATTCATTTCTGCAGATGTCATACATGTCTGTTGATCTGTTTGTTCCCACCCCTGGGACGGTGTCGCCTGTATTACTTCACTTCTGCACCATGTCTGAACGTAGTGTCCTGGAACTTTTGTGTTTTCAGTGCTGAACGGATGGGAAGGTAGGTCTTTAATAAGAAGCTACTGGCGTCTGCAGACTTGAGTAACCAAATATTGGACCATGTGAACTTCAGATAAAATATTTCTTGACAAAATCCCACTGATGAGACGTGGATACCAAGTCCCACCTCCAACCAAGAAGCTATTTGCAGTTGTTACACATGGGGAAAGGGGGAAAAAAATCCAGCTTTCCCCAGCTGAGTGACACAGCATATCAGCCGTTCTCTGGGGCAAGCCGCATGGCCAGGAGTAGTTGAGGAAAACAAACGAACTCCACGTCTCTATTTTTGAGATTATAATAATATCATTTTCCCCTTTCCTTCTTTTCTTCCAAGCCTTCCTACAGATTCCTTCTTGCTGGCTTTCAAATTCATGGAGCTCTATGCTTTTGTGTATGTGTGAATTTTTGTTTTGATATTTTTATTTCATATTGTTTCTTATTGTTTGTTTACCTGCTTTTGTTTTATGTGGTCTTTCTTGTTTGTTTAGAGACCATGAAGCTGGGTGGGAGGATAAGCAAGCGGGTGAGGATCTGAGGGGAACTGAGGGAGGGGAAGAGTATAATTCAAATACATTGTATGAAAAATAAATTTTTTAAGTTAAAAATGTCTTGAAAAACCATGGCAGATGCATTTTTGTGCGTGGAAGTTCCTTTGGCCCATCCTTTTGTCACTGATTTTAATCTACAGACTAATAATTGAACCAACTGAAGTGTCTCTGAATCTATAAATCTAGTGTATTCACTGATTCTTCGTAACGCACGGATGACATTTTCCACTAAAATAATCCGGGAAGGCTAGCTGTTGAAGGTGGCTCTAGCCTTCAAAGCTCATGTGAGAGCCTGTTTTAAAGTAAGCTCAGACATCCCAATAGCCTCGTTCTAAATTTGATCTTCCCTGACTCTGGCCCTCAGACACATTCATCTGGCCTGAATGATTTGTTCCTGCAAGGTTCCCCAATGTTGCAGAGAACGCTGGTGAGTTAGAGCTCTCCAAAGCAAGGCGGAGAGCATGCTGGATGGAGTGGAAGAAGAATGCTTTTCTCAGATGCTCTCCTCAGTAAAGATGTAAGCAGCTACTGAGCCACCGCGGCGTCTCCGTTAGTCTTCTCAGCGACTCCTACACGGTGACGGCTGAGGAGTATTCCTTTGTGTTAGCAGCTGGCTTTTTCTTTTAATATATTTTAAGAACCATCCCAGTTTGCTCTGTTAAAATATTACTCAACTTCTTTTCGACTTATCTAAGACATGGTTTTTAACATGACACGACTTCTGTTAGTCATTTATAAATAAGATATTAAGTGAACATAAAATTATTTCCAAAAATAACCTTTCAAGAATGTTGATTTATTTTACAAGATCACAGCTTACATAAAGTTAACTCTTTAAACTGTTGCTCAAAGTAGGATATATAACTTGAAGATTTTTTTTAATAGTTTTTAAGCAGGTGTGATATTTAACTCTTAAAACTACTCATTGAGCAGAGACATTGATCAATTAGAAGAGATGCTAGTGCAGATACACTGGATGAAGCTCAAAAATTGATCTCTGATGTGTCAGGTGAGCCCATGGGAGATGCAGCTGAGTGGTAGACATTAAGTAGAGGGGTAATGGGGTCACTCAGGGGCTTGAGACAGCGGTTACTCATCAGCATGTCAAGTGATCCTTCCCTAATTTAAGTTTGCATAGTTAGTGGTACGCATTAGTGTAAAGTAAGTCTTACATTAGCCTTTTCAGTAGGCATACTAACATGGAAAGGGGATCTCACAGGGTCCCCGTAGACAAAGAACCACATGCAACTAAGGAAAATCAAGAGAGAGAATTAACTGTCTCCAGGGATGAGCCCCTGATGGGTTACCTAATACCAAGTGTTCAGCCCTGAAATCATATACATGCAAGCAACACCAAATATACTCTTTAACGTTTTGATTTATGTATATATGTATATGTGTGCATTTATGCACATATATAGCAATAGCAAAGGAGAAGAGACCATGATTCAAGAGGGAAACAGGGAGACATGAAAGGGAACAGGTAAGGAAAAGGAAGAAGGAAGTTATATAATTGTATTATTGTATTTTAGTTTGGAAACCACTTTCATTTAAAATTAATAAACAGGCAAATGAAGAAAAAGTGGGACCTCTCTACAGAGATGATAAGCAAGCAGCTCATCTCGTAGGTGAAATCCCAAGAGTTTCTCAGAATCAAGGTAGCTGAGAACTAAGACCTCTGTGTTTAGAGAAGTGACCCCTTCTTGTGGAAAAATCACCTCTCGTGCAGATTGACAAAAATATATGACAGTATAAAGACACCTCCAGAGACGCTTCTGAGGCCTTAAATCTTCAACGTCATTACCACCACTAAATCCACCTATGTAGAAATTACATAATGGACTATCTTTGCTGTGTACAATGTAAATTATGACCTTCAAAGCTAAAATACAGAATTAATATTATGTGTAACATCAACTGTATTTATACAGTAAATGTGAAAAATTTAGTCAAAGACCATAACATGAATAAATACATGCACTATCATTCTCAAGCCTTTGCAAAATGGGGCCAAAGACTGCGGTCAGTACTCTTGGAGCAGGGAAGCGTCTACTGATAAGACTGGGTTTTCCTCCCCCTGAAGTCAGCTTTGAACTCTTTCCATGTACATCATGTTACATCCTTTCTCTGAAAACCAAACCAAAACCCAGGCTTTCCCAGGAATTAAGCAGGTGCCTTGGTATGATTTGCTAGAAAGTGAGACCTGTGTGTTTGTCTGGATATTGAAGGGAAGGACCTGCTACTTGGCAAACATCTAGAGCAGTGGTTCTCAACCCTTCTAACGCTGTGACTCTTTAATGTTGCTCCTCATGTGGTGGTGACTCCCAACCATAAAATTATTTTGTTACTACTTTAAAACTGTAGTTTTGCCATTGTTGTGAATTGTAACATAATATGATATACAGGATGTCTGATGTGTACTCCCCAAGGGGGTCTTGGCCCACAGGTTGAAAACCTCTGACCTAGATTGAGGACTCCAGGGGCTGGTAGATGAGTACAGTGTAAGTCTCCTGTTGATGCTGAAATTACTCAGCAGAATCACCTAATGCCAGAGACAATCCAGGTGCATCAAGTCAGAATACCTACCAGTGGGGCATCAGCGTGTTAGCAGGGTGGGTCAACATCGCAAAACACTGGGGAACACCTACACCGCCACAAATAAGGGAAGCCAAATGCTAAAGCAAACACCTGCTGTTGGGTGGTTGGTTGGCTGACTGGCTGGCTGGCTGGCTGGCTGGCTGGCTGGCTGGCTGGCTGGCTGGCTGGCTGGTTGGTTGGTTGGTTTTCCACAGAACATTTGAGAAGAGAACAGGCATAGCAATTGCTACTAAAGTTTCTAAATTCAAGTCCAGATAGCAGAGGACTTTCTCCTTGTCACTTTGGGCCTTCCAACGCTGCAGAAGGTAGAAGAAAATAAACCGTTGCCATGAAAATAGGCATTGCCAAGAAGATACCTACAGGTAAAGTCCCGACAAGCAGACAGCAAGCAAAAGGTGCTGAAAAGCTGGAAAGCTGACAAAGGGAAGCCAAGGTAGGTAATGTCCAGTTAGCACATATGACAGTCTCCTGCCATGTGGGACTCCTCAAAAGGCTGAAGTCTTAGGCATACTTTTAGCAGGAGCTCAAAAGTACCACATCGGGAGGGGACTAAATATGAGCTTTTAGTATGTGATCTTATCTGTTGGTAAAAGCTGGGAAACTTTTTAACCATTAGTGTAGCTATCTGAGGCAGGGTCTCACTTTGTAGGTCTGGCTGGCCTGAAACTCACTATGTAGACCAGGCTGGCTTCAAAATCAACAGAGCTCCACTGTCTCTGACTAATGAGCACTGGGATTCATATTTTTACAACTTTAGTGTTGTAATTTTACTACGTAGTGGATGATGACATTGAATATAAATAAGGAATGCTAAAGCCATGAAGCTATTGTGTAATATGAGCTGCATGAACAAGGCCTTGAGTGGTGGAAGATGCCCAAACTTGAGAAAAAGCAAGAGTTAGACAAGCACCACCTCAGTTGTAAATTCACTACAGAGTAACCAGAATTATTTAAAAATGGGTACAGGACACAGGAGTAAAAGGGGAGGGGGAGGGGAACCAAAAGGAGAGGAGGGAGGTATGCATTCAGTATGCAAACTGAATGGAAAAAATATTATTTAAATTTTAACAAAATAAAAGAATATTTAGAAAATAAATAAATAATATAGTGAGACATGGGAACAAAAATGTATTATATTATCTATAAAATATTTGGGATCACCCTCAACTTCATGAACTTAGGAGAAATGCAGTGTGATATCAAAATCTTGCGATCTCTGAGAAATTTTAATCTGTGGAGACAATAGGGTATGCTGTATTACCTTATGCAAGACAGAGTCCATCTACAAGGTAGCTTTGCCACTCTAAAGAGAGGTCTATCTGGATGGCAAATGGAGGAATCAGCCTAGGAGTGATGATTAAATTACATGAAACTCAAAGAATCCAGAGCTGGTAGACTGCAGGAGTCAAGAAGATGCTGATGGGTCCAGACTCAGCAGAGGAACCTAGATATCCCGGGAACCAACAGAGAGGGGCTGAAGAAGAAACTAAAGAAGACAGCTTTATACACCTGAAATTTCAGCACTCAGAAGGGGAGGCGAGAGCTTTACACGTTCTAAGCCAGCCTGAGCTGTAGAGCAGGACTCTGGTCAAAAATAAAACTAAACAATTAGGAAAACTGTTTCCAGTTACTCAAAGACCACTCCCAAATCTTTTTTTAAAAAAAAAATGCTGCTTTCTATGAAACTAGAAAATCTGAGTTTGATCTTTGAGCAATGTGTAGACATTTTTCATATTACACCCATCTGTGATTGTGCAGCCCTCAAGGAAATGGTGCGGGCTTCACTCTGCTCCCCACAACTCATCCATGTCATGATACTCAAAATCAAAACAGGAAAACAAATCCTTCCATAAGCACAGACTAAGTACCTCATTTCGCTCTTCTTTTGGGCCACTCAGCTGTGAGGAGAACTTCACCGTAGGCATTACAGCATAAAGGAAATTCTCTTGTCGCCATATTGCTTTCTTCACCCATGAAACATTTACGCTCTTTCGAAAGAGCACTTTCGAATGACCTTATTTCAGAATTGTAAAGAAATGTGAAACTCAAGTGACTAAGTCAGCCTGGTGGGTCACCAACACAAAATGACGGCAATCTGTCCCCCAGTTTACCGGCTCCCCGACGACCATTAAGTCTTACGCACAGCCTTCATCTTTAAATGCGAGGAGGCAGACACCAGAAATTAGACAGGAGTTTAATTTATTCCTTCCTCCATTCAAGCCTTAATCTTTTTTTCCCAGGGCTTTGAAAACTGATTGACTTAAATTTGCAATTATTCTACATAAAGGACTTTAAAGGAAAGAGATCACGCATCTTTGCTGGCAATTCTTCCTTTTCCCTCTCCTTTCAAGTGTGGGGCAGAACAGAGGGGCTCTCCCCCACCTGAGCCTTTTATGACTCTCAGCTCCTTTAATGCTGGTTAGTTTAACCATTCACTTTGTCTTCACATTTTAGGTATTATCATTGCTTAGCAGATACACCCCTGTCGCCACTCCAAACTCGGTGGCTTAAACAGTTGCTTTACTGTGCTATGTGATTCTATAGGCACAGTACTTAGATAAGACAAATAGGATTGCTGGGGCTGTTTTACACCATCCTGTGTGCAGTTACACAATGACCAGGGGTAGAATTCATACAGCCGGCAGAAGGTTCACTCACGTTCCAAATAGTTAACGTTGGTTCTCAGAAGCGACTTCAGTGCAGGTGATGCTGAGGTAAACAATAAAAACGTATACTTGAGACTCCCCATGTGGGCTCGGCTTCCTTCCCATATGATGGCCTCAGGTATTCTTCTCTTGTGGCTAAGCACTCCAACAGGCGGCATCTGTATGCAACAGGCAGGATCTGCAGCTCCTGTTATAATCTGTTACGTTGTTAGCACACCTAGTCTTACAGGGCTACCCTCAAGATTCTGTAGTAAACCAAGTCCAGCCAGATAAAAAGGCAAAAGCAAATGCCCTGTACCTCGGTGTTGGAACAATGGTAGACCTGTAGCTTTCAGTAAATCACCATGATGTGTTTCCTTACGTTACTGCTTTCCATGTGAGTGGCCCGGTTCTCAAACCTCACATTGTTCTAAGCTGAAAGAGTTGCCAGAAACAGCAAATAAATACATAGAATGCCCCCCTGGAATATGAATGAACATGATATATTTGGCTAAAACAAGCTATGCACCATTTATTTAATATTCGATTTCAATGGGCCATCCCACACTTTAGTAAATAATCCTGTTGAACACATTTTCCTGTGTCACTGGTATCAGAGAGGTTCAATTATGTCTATTATTGATCCAAATATGCTTATAGACTCTTCTCTCTCCTGGTGAAATAGCATGTTCTACGCACGGATCTTCAACATGGCCAGGAAGTCCTCTAGAACCTATGTGTATAGCCTTATTTCATTCCCAATAGTAAAACGTAATATTAACTAAAACTTTGTAATCCTTAGAGTTTGTACGTGATTGCATCTGAAAACTCTGAAGCAAAATTATCTTAGGCCTAGAAAATAAAGTTGAAAGCTTCTCTAAAGCAGCGTTTTTAAGTAGCACTGTTTCCAGTGTTCACACTTCCCTCTCCATCACCAACACATCTCTCTCCTCTCTCCGCACCAGTCTCTCCTGAATCACTCATTGCCGTGAAGGGTTTTCTCCAATGTGCCAAAAATCTCTCAACAGCCAAGAACCTAAAGAAATCTCAAAACAGTTTTAAGTGGTTAATAAATTCCAATCCTTATTTTTACACTGAAGAGATAAAAATATTGTTTTTTAGCTATTTGGTTTTTTATTTTGTTTTGTTTCATTTTTCTCTAACAGGATCTTGATTTATATCACTGGCTTCTCTGGTCTTAACTATATAGTTGGTGTCAAATGTGTGACAGTCTTCCTGCCTCAGCCTCCCAAGTGCTAGTAGTACAGACAAATGTGCCTGATCTGAGAGTCACATTTAATTTTCATATTTGTGCAACTAGAAGAGAAATAAGAAGTTGTCTCCTGAATTTTTATCTTGGTGTAAGCTATTTTATTCATAAATAATTGCATTGATTTGTTTATAAAACAATATTAAGTTATTGGTGTGAACATTGAGAGCATATAAAAAACATTTTTAAAGTATCAAAATGCTTTTCAAAAAGCAGAAAAACAAAACCAGAGGCTGGGAAGCTTGTCCCAATCTAAATGCATATGTAATAAATAAAAGTGGGAGGCAGGTATGCATTCCATCTGCTCAGCTTTTTTAAAAATTAAGTGCATCTTTAGCTGATATATGAAAGCACAAAAATCATACACATCAAATGGCATAATGCGATATTTCAGTGAAATTATACTTTAGTAATATCTAAATCACATTAAACATACCTATCTCCTCATTTGCTTATCATTTCTTTAGGGGGAAAATCTTCAAAATCCTTTGCTCTAGCTTGTTTAAAAAGAACAACACACAGCTGTTCATGGTCTAAGACCCAAATATGCACTCTGGGTGAAAATTCCTAACATCCTAAGAAATTTGCTCAAGATGGTTTTGGAAAGCAATTTGTATTAGTTTTTTTGTTTGTTGGTTGGTTTTGCTGGTTTTTTGAGATTATAGTTTAATAGCAATGGTTCTCCTTTTTATTTCCTACCTCCAAACCCTTTCATATACCTCTCTCTACTCTCCTTCAAATTCATGGCCTCTTTTCTTACTGAGTGTTATTGCATGTATGTGTGTGTGTATATGTGTTTGTATGTATGTATATATGTGTGTATAACATATACATTAAATATGTTTATGTACATTGCTTATTTCTAAATATAACCTTTTGAGTCTATATAATCTTGCCTATTTGTATGTTTTCAGGGCTGACCATTTGGCACTAGACAACCAATTATTGTGTTCTTTTTGGGAGGAATGACCACTTCCCCTTCCTCCCAGATTTTCCTTGTTTCCTATAGTTCTTTGAACAAGGTGAAGACATCAATGGGCTTTTCCTTGTCCACTTTGGCATGTCAATTGGCATCATCTTTGTTCCACTTACATTTGAGCAGTTGTGTTGGTGGGATACATGGGTGTAGGTTTTAATGTTACTCAGAGACAAGACCTTACAGAAAGAGTCTCTGGCTCCTACAATCTTTCTACCATCTCTTCCATAATGTTCTCTGAGCCTTAGGTGCATGGGTGCACTGGGGCTGGGCTCTGTAATTCTGCAGTTTGATTAGTTGTGGGTTTCTGTAGTGGTCTTCCTCTATTGCAAGGAGAAGTTTCCTTCATGAGGGACAAAGACTACACTTATCCGTGGACATAAGAACAATTATTTATAGATTGTTGTTACAGATTGTGCTTGTTGAGTAGACTAGTCATTGTAGATTCTCCTCCAATAACTATGAATTCACTGACACTAGGTGCCAGGCATGGTTTCTCTCTTGTTGAGTTGATCTTAAGTACAGTTAGAGGGTTGTTGGTTACCACTAAGGTGCCATGCCAGCTAGTTGTTGATATGTTACGTAGACATCAGAACTTGGAGGACTGCTGGTTGCTTCACTCCTTTGGAAGCTTGCATGGTATCTTCTGGAGGCATGAAACCTAGTCAGAGAAGTGACATTCTGGTCAATTACAGCTCAGCAGTCTCTGAGCCCTCATACTGAAATGCATGGTGTCTTCAGCACTAGCACTTACCTTCCCACCTCTGTGGGGTAACCAAGGGCAACGGCAATTGGCTGTGTATTTTGGGAGTCTCTTAAGCTATCCTGACCAACAACAAAAAAGAGGGGTTCCTGAGTCTGTTAGTAGGTTTTGGTTAGGTTGTCTTTGATTCTTAGAGGCAGCACTGTCAGCACAAATAAGAAAAATTTATTAAAACTATTTATGTATAATTATTTATGAAATTATGTGAGCTATTGATGGATTTTTAGGTAAATAGTTAATAATATAATTCCTTTTTTTTTCAGACATCCATACTTTCCTTCCTACCCCTTCTCATGGATTGACCTCCCGTCTCCTTCTCTAAGGAGCCTCCTTTTCTCATTTCCAGCATCAGATCACTGCATCCTGCCATTCCCCTTTACCTTCCTCCCATCATGGCTTCTGCCTCTCTTTTTTTCTCTCCTCAAAGATTCACTTTCTCAGATGAGCTTCATTCCCCTCACTAGGTACCAGTAATTGAGGCTTCTAAGAAAATTACAGCTGCTCTCTGCCACTCTCTTGACAGATACAGAAGCGCATCAGCTACAGAAATCCACCAGTTCAGTGACCCTGAAAAAATGGAACACTCTCAAAATCCTTGTTATTCTCTGCTATATTCTCTGCCATTGTATTCTCTGCTATGTAGGCATCATTGCCAAGTTGTGTCCTTGAGCAGCCTGTAAAATCTCAGACACTCAAAGGACAGAGAAAGGAATTGTATTGAAATGTTAGGTTCATTCCTCAAAGGGACTTATTTTAGAATCAAAATAACAATTGAATACATATATGTACATACATGAACACACTTGTGTGTACATGCACACACACGTAAGCCAAGTTACTTTTCCTATGTAGCATGTTTGTTCAGAAATTTGTGTCACATAAAACTTTCTCTTTGGATTCCCACCACAGATGTGAAGTAGAGGTATAATTTTGTATTTCGTTTTGGGTTCCCACCACAGATCTGCAATAGAGGTATAATTTTGTATTTCCCTGTGACAGATACAGGCACTCACTCGGAAAGGACAACTTACTGCCTCAATTGTTCATACAATGAAAGGTCAAAAACAGTTTTCCATTTCTTCAACAAATATTTATAAGTACTGCAGAGGCTACAATGAACAAAACAAATTTAAGTTCTGACCACTAGGAGTTATAATACAGAATGAGAAGACAGAAAATAAACAAAATAAGCTCATTATATTATGTCGTAGAAGTAAGAAGGACCACAAAAATCACTAAGCAAGAACTTTATATCTGTGTTTCCAAAATGGAGCTGCCTCAAAATTTTAAGTACAGTAGGAATGGAAACTATTCCTGAAAAAACAGCATTGAAAGAATTAGGTGAGCAAGCCATGGCTAGGACAGAGGAGAAGGAAGTCAAGGCCACAGGCATTAAAGTAAGAGCTGCCTGGTTTCTCTGAGGAACAGCACTTGAAGTGCACTTTAACTTGGTAAATTTTACTAGATGCAAATACACTCATAAGCAAATATAAGTGGAACTCTAGAAGTAAGTATTAGTATCTCAGATGGAGTGTCCTGGAAGTCAATTCTGAGGGAATTGTCATATATAATTCAGGAAGTGACCTTGAGAAAGTTCCTGTAGGTCCCAAAGGAAGAAAGATAGAGCAGATAGAAAAGTCGAACCAGAGGAAGATGCACTGTGCTGACTCCACAGATGTAGGAAGAGCCCATCAGGATGGTTCCTGCACTTAGACTTTGTACCTCAGTCTCTGCCTGTTTTCCTGATTTGTGTTACTATGGAAAGGTGGTAATCTTACACAGACACTATCCACAGTCATGGCAACCTCTAAATATCCCTATAGGCAAAACCCTACCAGCAATAGCAATCCAGAGCTGGAGACACACATTTATGAGATCTACCTTGTAAAGGGTGTGAAGGGTGTTCCTAACTAAGGCAATCAAAAAATAAATAAACATAACTGTCTGACATTAAAGGCTGGGATGGAATTTTAAAAAGCCTAAGAAGGTTTGAAATGTCAGACAAAACCAACAGCTCAAAGTTTAAGAAACACTTACAGCAATCTTAAAAATACTTTTTTTTTCAAGAAAAGAGACAAGACAGAAATAAGATTTAAAAGGATAAAATAAAGAACCTTAAATACAAAAAAACTGAAAGCAAAGATAGACTCAAATAATGAAGAACACATCTAGTACTATTATAAACATCAGAAGACTAAAATAAATTATGTAATTGGTTGCAAAATACCTCTAATACAAAACGCAAGGAAAGCTGAGTGCAAGCTGGATTGAGTGCTGAAGATGCTGATCTCTGCATTTGAATTTGACCATTCACATGTGGAAATCCAAAGTTCATTGCAGAGAACCAAGTCTTCGGATAAGAAGTCCAAGTGGTCAGGGCCATTGATCTCATGATCTTTGACATCTGAGTTCTCAAGGCTGTGTTCACCTTCTGCTAGACCTGTCCAGCATTCACCAGTGAGTGTGGGGGTCAGATGTACTTGAGGGACCAGTTTCCAGTGTGTAGCCCTGGACCTCTGGTCTCTCCCAGCCCCCAAATCCACTGCCTACAATTCAATGATCTTACTCATGCCAATTCCACAGACTGCCATTTCAAGATGCGACTATCAGAAATGTTCAGCATCTGAGGGAGCCAAACTCCAAGCAATATTCACCACAAGAAACAGCTAAAAAAGCAACAAAAATAGTTTCAAAGTAGCAATAGAAAAAATATTTTGAAGAAAAGAAACACAACCTCCCCCAGAAACTGTGTCTCAACTCTGTATGTAAAAGGCGGATTTCAGATAAACCAAAAACTCCACAGCATGGTGTTGTGTTTGCCCCATGGCATCATCAGTCTCTCTTCTCAACCAGTAAATTAAAATCATAATTGCCTGGCATTTTTGATATATCAGCAGATTTTAAGACACTATAATTAGTAGTCTCCAAAGATTAAGGAATTTTATCTATCTGCCATAATCTGTAGTCTAAAATAACCCAAAAAATCTACTCTGTTGTTAAAGATTTCAAAGGATGGTGGTTTTACAGCTCCTCTCCATAATCATGTCAACATTTTTATATTTATATTTTCAGCAAGCATATATTGTACAATATTTCAGAATGACAAACAAGCTACAAATTAGCCTGTCAAAATAGTCTTGTTTATGAATTCTATATGCCTAATTAACATGGTAACTCTTTCAGAATTTCATTCTTATGTACTAAAGGCTAATCAGGTTGCCTGAACTGCAATAACACTCTCACAGGACCTGAGACAGGGATATGTCTAAGAAGAGGAATTTTATGAACAGCAATAACTTTCAGTACTCTATATTTCAGAAACTGATTTTAATAAAAAACGAATAGGTTCTAATACCCAACTTGCAGAAATTCAACATATGTAATTCAGCCAACCTCTAAGAGACATCTCACAGAAGACTTTGTAGAAGCTTACTTCTGTTTTGAACTCCATAGGCTGTGAAGCTGCAGCCTTGTGGTTCTTTGTTCATGTCATGCACAGGTGTGAGAACAGGACACTTTTTAAGGGAAGAGCCTGTGTACTTCAGATCAACCTGTATGTGCAAGTTCTCACATACAGTAACACAACCCGCTTTCACTAAATGCTACTTTTCTTCTCTTTGAAGATCTAGCAATGTTTGAAAGAACCAAAGAATAGCCATGTATACTTCCAGCTCCTACACATTCAACATCCTTCCTAGACATGTGGTATGGGAAGTCCTTCTGTCTATGTGTTGCTTTTATTGGTTAATAAAGAAGCTGCTTTGGGCAAATGGATTAACAAATTATAGCCAGTCTAGAAAAGATATATATATAGAAAGAATAGGCAGAGTCTTTAACGGACCAAGACCCCCCCCAAAGGTCGTCAAGAACACCCCCAAAATTTACTTTGCCCAACAAAAAGCAGAAAGCAGTTTGGAGAGAACTATGCCCAAATTCCCAAATGTTGTTTATAAATTGCTTATAAATGTTTATTTACTTTTAAAGGGTGATATGATATAAAGATTTGCATTGGTATAGATCTTGGTTTATTGATATAAATTTAAGGTCACTTTTGTTATATGTGTATTTCTGCTCTTGATTAAGTTATTGTGTTTGTGCAGCTCATTTAAAAATGTAATTATAGCACTCCAGAGACTAATGCAGGAGGATTGCTATGAGTTTGAGTCTAGCTGCATAGCAAGACTATCTAAGACAAACAAACAAACAGAAAATGTCTGAAGATTTAAACAAAAATATCAACCTGAGCATTTATAGAAAATTAAAGTTGACACAAGCACTTTATAAACTTTTGTTTTGAGATGAATAATGTGCCCTAATCGAGAGACCTTTTCTGGAATCAATCACTCTGTATGTTTCCACTATTTTTTGTTTGGTGATTTCTGTGATAAGAGACATGCGAGTTCTGTGATAAGAGACATGCAAGTTCTGTGATAAGAGACTGTGAATCTGTAAGGCAAGAATTATTGTAAAAATATAACTTTGTGGTTACAAGATTTTCACATGAAAATTGAAGTTTCAAAATATGTAGTAAATTAGAGATAATACTGATTTAAATAAAAAATAAAATATTTGACAGATGGTTCTATTGTGAGAGATAAACCACAAACATATACTATTTTTTACATTTTCATGAGTTCTTAACACTTTTTAAGAACAATTGTCATTGATTCATTCAGTTTTATATATATTATTATTAACCAACATTCTAAATATGTTTGTTTCTTAAATAAAATTATATAGTGGTGTAGTCTTCATCAATGAAAGTTCAAATAACTTCATCAATTAGATATTTTAAATGTGTAAGTGTACTGTGAGTTCATGTTCTACCTTTTCTGTTTGTTTTTGAGACAAGGTCTCAGGCAGCCCAAGCTGATCTCAGGTTTCATGTGCATGGTGGTTTGAATGATAAAGACCCTCATAGGCTCATATGTTTGAGTGGTTGGTTTTCAATTGGCTTTGGATTAGGAGATGTGACTTTATTGGAGAGGTATGTCATTGGAGGCAGGCTTAGAAGTTTCAGAAGAATCCAGGCATCTCCCCCACCCCCATGTGTGTCTCTCTCCTTCCTTCTTGTGGATCAGAGTGTGAACTCTCAAACTCTCAGTGTTTCTGCCCATGCCCTTGTTCCACTGTCACGGACTCTTACCCTCTGAAACCACAGGCCCATCCAAACACTTCCTTTATAAACTGCCTTTGTCGCGATGTTTTGTGACAGCAATAGAAACACTAACTACGGTACTATGTATCCAAGAACGATCTTTTACTCCTCTTATCTTCCTATGGGAACCTTCCAAGTGCTGGGATTATAGACATATTCCACAATACCTGGATACTCAAGTTCTACTTTCAACATTTATTAGATTTCTAATCTTGAAAAACTGTCCAACCCATGTTTCCCAAACTTACCAAAACGCTCCAAGTACCATCATATTTTTAATTTTCAATGGCAACATGGAGATGCATCTCTTCAATTAAGTCCAAGTAGCATCAACCTTCACTCATGCTATATTCTTTCCAGTGACACCATCCATATCTTTGTAAAGTTTGGCATTAGAAAGTACCAGTTGGAAACTGGTGCAGAAGCAAAAGACATGTGTTCAGTCTTGATGCAAAGTTCACAATGAGTGCAGTGCTCAGCGGATAGGACTATCCCAAGGGTAGCTGTAGTTATATGAGATTGAAATAAGAACACCATCCTTGTTTTAATATTTACATGAGATTTGGAATAGATAATTCCTATCTGTCATGAATTGAAACTCTGTTAACCAGAATACATCATTAAATAGAATCTTCTACTTTCTTGAAATTCATTTGTCATTGATTCCAGATTGATGGCATCATCACTAAATTCTAAAGCCTTACAGCTATGGTAGATGTTCAGAGTGTGTGTGGAATTGCCATGCAAATTTCTTGCTGTTTCTGTGAGAACAGGGTCAAGAACACCTTCAGTGTAGAAGCTGCTGGTTTGTAGCTCTAGGCTCACCTTGATAAGTGGCTTCAGATCAGAAGACTTCCCCAGTTTTCAACTGTTTTCTCTAACATGACAAAAAAAAAAACAAAGAAAAAATGCCAGAACTTGTTAATCGTGTCTTATCTCTTATTCCAATGGTGCAGGTATCATTTATGCTTCTTAATCTTAACTGTCAATTTAACACAGCATAGAATCACTTGAGAAGAGAGTTTTAGTGAGGAATTATCTATAATAGATTGACCTGTGGGCATGTATTGGAGATGTCTTAATTGTCACTTGATATAGAAAGTCCCAGCCCACTGCGGATGGCAATACTCCCTAGGCAAGGGGTCCTGGACAGTAGAAGAAATTAAAGAGTCAGCTGAGAGCAAACTAGCAAAGATGCATATATTTTCTCTTCACTCTTTACTCAGGATGTTATGTAACTGACTGCTTGAGCTCTTGCTTTTTTTTTTTTTTTTTTTTTTTTTTTTTTTTTTTTCGAGAAGGGGTTTCTCTGGGGTTTGGGGGCCTGCCCTGAATCTAGCTTTGTGAACCAGGCTGGCCTCGAACTTACAGAGATCCACCTGTCTCTGCGTCCTGAGTGCTGGGATTAAAGGCGTGTGCCACCACCGCCGGCGAGCTCTTGCTTTGACTTTCCTAAAAAGACCTGGGATTGTAAGTCAAGTGAATCATTTCTTCACCAAGTTGAATTTGACCAGAGTATTTGTCACAGCAACAGAAATGAAATGAGAATATAATTGTACTGGAAAGATAAAACTACAACTCCTGGCCAAAAATCAGAAGCCATGCAAGACTATGTGCCACAGGATGACAAAAATGAAATGAAATGTTCATTACTAGAGTAAATATAATTATCCAAGAACACAACTTTTATTGGTAGCTTTATTAATAAAAATCATCAATGAGCAATTATTAAGCAAATTATGTGCATCATAAAGTCTTAATTTCTCAGCTATCAAATAAAATTATTAGGATATTTACCTTATAGGGTTGTTATAAAAGTTGAGTACACTTATGGGTTAATCGGTCTATCAGTGGTAGAACAGAGTTGTAATAACAATAGCACGCCTTCTAGAGATGCTGAGAATCACACTGATGACATTTTTGAACATAAGATAAAACACTGAAGTTCTTTTCACCATAGAATCATTTGTAGGGCATCTATGATTCCCTCCACTCTACCAGTAAGTAGCTGAGCCTCAAATGATTGACTAACCTGCTAGACAGGGAGGGAGAGAAGCCAGAATGGAGCAACATTCACTCAAGTTTCACAGTGTAGTTTACTTCAAATGGTAGTTGTCCACTCTAAAGATTAAAGACCTATGAGAAAAAAGAAAAATCAAAAAAATAAAACACTGTCACACCCCAACAGAGCTGGTGAGGACTGGAATATCTGCCTGGATATTAGCATCTCCAGGAAAATACATTTTTTTTCCTGACTCAGTCTCTCTTTCTTGCTTTCCCTATGGCTACCTGGTTACCTACGCTGCCTGCCAGAGCCTGCTCTTTGTCTCCATCAGACTGTCCAGGAGAGCTCTCCTGCCTCTTTCATGTACTGGTTTCCCAGCTGTCATCATATATTAGACTCATATGTAGATCTCCCACAAGCTTATCAATCTAGACATATTTACCCAGAAGGCTCAAGGATACAGAGTACAGATTCAAATATCAGCATTATCAATTACCTCTTTTGAAGCCTAGCATGTAGCCAGATTGGATCTGTCAGTTCCCAATAGACACCTCGGAGTGACGAACTCATCACACTTGGATGCACACCTCTGTGTGATAACGCCCACTCTGGGCAATTCTCCCTTGAGCAGCAACACCGTTGGCATGGCTCAGCACCGTCTTCCCTACTTCTGCCTTCTTCCTTAGTTGTTGGCTCACTCCTTCATGCTTGAGACAAATTGTCACAAGTGTCATACCTTCCATAAACCTCCACATTCACACTCATCTAAATCACCTACTAGCTCTTCATGTTCTCAGAAGCCCTTCTCCATATACTTCTCCATATGTATAATATATTTTGTATATTTTATGTGTGTGTGTACATATTATACAAGCTTGTTATTTCTATGTTCTTTGAATCTCACATATCCTTGACAGGACTTTACCAAGCTCCAATTTTAGCAGCAAAGAAATTGGCAATATTTCATACCAGTCTTGCTTGCTTTCCCACTTCTGCTGTGCTGAGCTTGCTTAAAGCTCTCAAGTTGTGGACATTGTTTGCTTATGCTGAAATTTTGCTATTTGTAAAAAAAATTCCTGTAAGACTAAAAATGCAAGCAACCACAAGAAGGCATGAGACCAGAAACGAAGAGAGCAGAAAAGTCCTGCAAGCTTAGCTTTGACTGAAAATGGAGATCAGATGATGAAATAGTTTGACCAAGGAGGTAAGAAACCTAATGATAATCCATCCACATTGGGGAGGGCAAAAAATTCATGGCTAAAATTCCTCATAAAAGGTTGATGCTGCTTACAAGAAGATTAGCATCTAATAACCATAGAGAGAATTGGACCATTTCCTCCATATGCTGATGTTCAGTTTGCTACTTTAAAAGATAGCAAGCATTGCTCTTCTTTTATGTGTTTTTGATATACATTGCTATTTCCAGAAACATGAGCTACTGACAACGGAATTCAGCTGAAAAAAAATTATCTATGTACAGACTGTGAGTTTCAGAAAGCAGGGGACTTTTATCTCTATGTCCCTGGCACACAACACAGGTCTGGCTTGTGCTCATTAAGTAAACGAACACCCTATGAATAGAAGACAGATGTAAAGAAAGACAACCTCTGTTCTGACGCTGCGTTGCAATTGCAGCCACCACTGAAGCAGACCAGAAAAAGGGAGCAGAGTTCGTGGCAGTGACAATCACATCAAGACTTGGTACAGAGTCAGTCGGCAACAAAGAAGCTATTGATGTCTCACCTTAAAAAAAATACTATACAAGGCTATCTTTATAGGAAATTAATTCCACAGTATTAATTCCTTTTTCAGGATGTGTACAATGGACACAATATTAATTCTTACTATTCCTTATTGTCTCTTTTAAAAATATCCCTTTTCTCAATGTTATTAGGATGGGTAACAATTGGCAAATTTTATTAATACTCTTGTTTGATCAAGTATAATCTCACAAGAATGTGAGAGAACTTTAACAAATATGAAATTTAAAAACTTGAGTATTATCTGAGAAAGACAAAAACATTGATTTTGGCAAAGAAACAGAAAGGAGAATAATGAACACCAAATTCAAGGAGAGTATGAGATCTGGGATTGAAGAAATTGGATAACATACACCAAACTCTTGTTAGAACAGAGGAGTAAGTTTTTGTGTTCTGTAGTACCGTTGATTGACTATAGTTCACAACAGTTATTATATATTTCAAAATAGCTAGAAGAAAAGTTTTGCAATGTTCCAACACAAACCCGTGATGAATGATCGAGATGATGGCCATGCTAGCCGCCCTGATTGGATCTTTCCACATTGTATGCATTTACCAAGTTGTCATAATGGATCCATGATATATGCAATCACTATGAACTGATGAGAACGTCAAAAACAATTTTTCTCAAAAGAGGCTGAGCATGTCCAGAGAATGCTGTAGGCTCCTATGAAGATGGGAAATGAGTGAGCTTTGAGAGGACATGTGGCCCACAGAGGGGGTCAGGTTGTCCAGGCTCTGAGCATCATAGGAGCAAAGAAGCATAGGAGAATCACTGCCCTTGTCCTCAGGGCCACTGAGAGGTAACATCTGCTTGAAATTGTCTTGCTTGCAAAGGTTTCTTACATGCTACTCAAGAAACTAATGAGAGTCCATGACACTATAGGATTTTATGTCACTTTGAGTTGTCTGTTATGTTTTCTCCCCTTCATGAAAAGTGCCGTCTGATATATTGTTAAGGTAAGTGCAAGTTCAGGAGAGTTTCGTGTAACTCAAAATCAGAGCCTGAGGTTAAAAAATAAAAATGAGCTCAATAACCAAAAATAAAAGAATCTATTAAATAAGTTACTATAATTAGGTAAGTCAATTTGGCACAGTAGGAATCAAACTACTGTCACATTTTTATATTGGTATGAATTTTAATTATACGACCTTTAGAACTTGGAATTTCTCCAGTAGCCATTCAGTCTTCACTTTATCCCTCTGAAGAGCTGGTAGAGGGTCATTTATCCATCCCAATGTTTAATTTTTTATCACAGCATCCATCAATTTATCATAATGAGTACCTACCTCCAGGACAAAGTTGTCTTCCATTGTTATCCCTTATCTCAAATGGATAATATTGAACTAGAAAATACCTAGTTCAAGGCTTTGAACATGAGGAAACACATTTTACAAAATTCCTACAACAGAGATGGAAGTGTAGGGCACTATGTCACGTGAGCTTTCCTCTACTTCCAGAAAGCTGAATTCCCTTTGGAGAGCATGACTGATAATAAACACTTATGCTTTCCATATTTATTTCTCTTGCCTTATATGGTTATTGATTTCACCACACAAATTTTCAGATAAAAAGCATGCAATTTTCTTTCTTTCCTGAAAGTCAATTCCTATTTGGAGTTTCAAGTCTAAAGTGGCAAACCTTAAACTTTGCTCATTTAAATTCTCCATTTCTGGGGTTGGTTGGTTGGCTGGTTAATTGGTTGGTTTTGTTTTATTTTGTGTGGAGGGGGCCTCGAGTTCTGGGTGTTTTGGATCATATAATTCTGCACCTATTGTCCTGCCCATCTTCCACTCCCCCATCAGCCCACACAGACATTACTGAGACAACACCCATTCCTGTCTCATCTCTGCCTTAGGTCTTGCTTTCTGCATATTACTCGTAATGACCTAGCTATCTTTCCAGCCAAGCTCTCCAGGACCTTTTACAGAGATGCATAGGGCAGCGATCCCTTTCTCACATGGGCTCTGCAGCTCTCTCCTGTCCTTCCTACTCCTCCGTGCACTATCTCAGAAGCAAGGCTATATATTCCTCTCTCTACTATGCCCAACTCCATCAGCAACTTCACCCCTGGAGAACATTTGCTATTTCCCATTAAAGCCCTCCCCCATCCTTGCTTTGAGAATCAGAGAATAATTTTCTCCAGCAAATGTTTTTGCTTCAAAGAGTATCTAATAAAATCTTCTCAGTGGGACTCGGGCTTTGAGAAACACAAACGCCAGATACTCAGGCTCTTCGTACTGTCTATATCTCAGTCTCCCAAGATGAAAGACTGGCTAATGTTTTCCAACTATGGTGCATCATTTTCTACAGCCATCATTTTTTAACCATCTAAACCCATTTATTTTCCAGTTTTGCTTGTCATTATACAAATAAGTCCTGATATTTTTAAGTGTGTTTTTATACCTATTGGTCTCTAACAAAATGTTTTAAATTTGCTTTTGCGTGCATGCATCTATAATAGAAAATTCATTGATTATTCACATATTTATAGACTTGCGGAGGATTTCAAAGCATTTAACTTCTATATAATTATGTTCTCGATGATAGACAAGAAAAGTACAGCAATCCATCCTGAAGGAAATTAGATTTCTGCTGAAGTCTGAGACTCACAGGATGTAATTCACAGTTCCTGCATAGTCTTCAGGTTTGCCAGTTTATTATATATTCACAGAATAACAGAAATGGACTCGAGAGAGAGCTGCATATGTTCATGGCTTTGGAGGGTACAATTTGAAAATCTAATTAATGGTTTCATTAATAATTACAGAATATTGTAGACCAGTTACTCTCTTCCAGATATGCAAATAGCCCATCTAACACAGAAATTGAGTAGGGAGTCTGTTTTTAATACGTTCACATTTTATTTAAAAAAAATACATTGAAAAGAAGGCCATTTAGCAGGATACAGCACCACTAGTTAAAATCGAGAAGCAGGTGTCTGCCATGATTTCCTCTCCTCACCCCAGTGATCTCAAGTGCTAGCGGTTGTTAGAAATAACTGGAGGATTATTTTTACTGTCCACACTGAGATCTGCAAAATACAAACTCCGTGGGCATCCCGATTTAATTGATCTGGAGCGAAGCACCTTTAAAGAACTCCGTGGGCATCCCGATTTAATTGATCTGGAGCGAAGCACCTTTAAAGACACTCGAGGTGATTTCAAATCTGCAGCCCACATTGGGTGTCACCACATATCGACGTTGTTCATAAACCTGTACTCTGTGGTAGATTCGCCTATTCTCCACTTCCCAATAATCCGTGTTCTCATGAGAACCTTCTCTGAGGAACACAAACAGTGTTCAGCGACACCTGTGATTTTTTTTCCAATGCATGGGACATAGCTAAAGTGATGGAATGGCTTTTCGTTACCTCATCCTAACTGGCTTATAAGGATCTATAAGGTAGACATATAATTTAGGGGTAGATCTGCATATATTTCAAAACTGGAGTATTATATAACATTATTAACATCCTGCTTGCTTCACTCAGGAGCACCTCCACAGGTTACTTAATATAGTTCTAAAGCCATCCTTTAATGTCTATAAGCTATCCCATGGTGTAGATGTGAATTGATGGATAGTCAGTGTTCCTGACTCTTGGCCTCTTTGAAAAATGGCACAACCAATGTTCTGTATCAGATCTCCATGTGTGCTGAAAACTGCTCTTTAGAATGGGGTTGTGGAAGCAAAGGAAAGTTCATATGTGCTTGTTTATTCTCCTAAACATTACAATAGTCTTTTTTTTAAGTTCAGCGGTTTATTCTTTTTGGGTTTTGTTTGTTTGTTTGCTTGCTTTGGTTTGGTTTTTTTTAAACTTTGCAACAAACTCTAGTGTCTTCCTTCTTTTAGTTTTGGTCAGTTTGAGATGTAAACAGACATGAGTTTAATTTTTTATCTTTTCGGATTATTTCTATTAAGTTTCTCATTTTCTACCCTTTGCTCTTTCTCTCTTTGGATAGTCTCCTTGTCCATTTGTGGGAATTCCTTGTGTATTACAGACACCAGCATACAATTTTTTCCCAAAGAGATTTCTTTGACTAATCACTTGTTTAAAAGCAAGTCCCTTTCCTCCTCCACCCCAGTTTGTAAATGTGATCTCCTAGATGCATTGAGGTCAGTTGCGATTATGCTATTACATTTCATTTCTGACCCATCCAGATTTTGCCTGTGTGATATAATGCGGTGATGCAATTTAATCTACTTCCTGAAGAATAGCCGGCTGAATTAACACCATATGTTTCAAAACCCACCATTTTCCCAACAAGCGAAAATATCACCTTAGCTATATGCTAAATTCTCACCCATGCTAGGGTCTATTTTCAGATTCTGAATTCTTCCCCACTGATCTGAAGCCAATGCCAAATTGATTCAAATACACTCAATTCCAGCATGTTCGCAGCTGGCAGCGCAAAGGCTCCTGTTCTATCCCCTATCTCGGAAACGTCTTACTTTAGCTCAGACATTTATCCCTTCATTTAAAATCTCAAAACATTCATTAGATTGGAAAAGGGGCTTGCTGGGGATTCTCAGTGACGTCATTTTCATTCTATGGTCCCATTTAGGGCATTCATATTGTAACATTAACTCCTTTACACAAAACATTTGTTACAAATGTTTATTCTTCTTTCATTTATATTTATATACATATATATTATGGATTATATTGTATATAATATAAGCTACCAATTTCACCAGTCCTCTCCTGAGGGCACTCACAGGATCCGAGGACACACCAGAAGACAGGCCTCGTGTGTTAGGAACTTTTTTCCTATTCTCTTTCCCTTCCATTTTCTTGTTCTATTTAATATTTATGAATAAGAATTCAGATCCTGGCTTACTTAGAGTTATTCATAGAAAAAGAACTCATAAGATGAACAGAGGAAGAGAGAGAGGAGGAGGAGGGAGAGAGATTGTAAAGCATTGGCTCACGAGATTATGAGAGGTAGAAAGACGTCCATGATCTCTCTGCAAGACTGTCACACAGGAAAACTGGCGGCATATTTTGACATCTCCACAGCTACAAAACAGCGGTGCGCATTCCAGTCCACGTCTGAAGGCCGGAAAAGCAAGCCCGATGTTCTCAACAATATTGCAGCTCAACCCTCAGGAGGATGGAGGCAGCACCTAACTTCCCTTTGCCTCTGTCTTTTTCATTTTGTTTTATTTTTTATCACTTTATAAATAACACCAATAAAAATTTCCACTTCCTC
>NC_022011.1:89102408-89104428 GCF_000317375.1 Microtus ochrogaster
ATCCAGGCTTAGGAAGGTGTGCGTCCAAACAGACTAGGATCCCAAAAAGCCAGTACATGCCGTAGAGACAAATCCCAGTGCCATTATCATTGGCTTCTCAGTCTGCCCACAGTTGTAAGAAGCCAAGCAGTATTGATGAGGGTCAGCTAGCTACCTCAACCTCTCCTGGTTACCCATTCAAGTCATTCTTTTCAATGACATCTCCCCAGAGAGAGTCGCAGACATATCTGGGCATCCTAGACCCAGTCAAAAAGGGCACACACGGTTCCAAATCATCACAGGTTACAACGTTTGGAAATAGTGAGGTATTGTGTGTTTCAGTACTCACTTTCATAGGTGCTGACTTAACTCAAAGTCAGTTGCAAAACATTGGGGAAATTGTGTTTAAAAAGAGCAAATACTTAAAAAAAATAAAGTTAAAAAGCAAATAAAATCTTAGATTACAATCCCCTTTCCTTCCTCTTTGCCAAGATTTTCGAGTGGTAGGAAGTGTTTCTCTACAATTCTCTCAAGTACAATATTGGGAAATTGTCAAAATTCTTAACCTTTTGCTTTTCTCTGAAACATAAACTGACCTCAAGCATGCAGCTGGAATGACACTCGCTACAATTTACTGTGAATATTTCCATAAATGTGAGTGTTAATTTTCAGGTCAGTGGGATCACACACAAGCTGGTACTCCGTTAGTGACATTCTTCTGATCATGCCATTCACAAAGGAATATACCCATTTGGTTCTCTTCTCAGACTGTAGTGTGTAAAGAATGGGATAAGGTGGAAAGGGATGCAGCTGTTAGAATAATAATGCACAAACACTCGCTATGCTTCTGAGCATGTGCACAGGCACCATGCCAAGGGGAAGTCTTTACCCAAATATTTCATCAGACGTAAAAGTCCGGTTAAAGCTCAGCACACTTTGTTGACTATTATACTATCAAAAATACGGTTCTCAAATCAGAGGTTTTAATCAGAACCATACTTACGACAACAGCTGCATAAATAAAATCTATGAGGGTTCTAACATCTACTTTACAAGACTTAGCATTCAGCTGAGTGGGAAAATACAGAACAAACTTAATACTTTGTTTTTACATATTTGACGTTAAGTCAAAGATCAAATGATTCCATTTTTATTTTTAATTGTGACCCTGCTTTTCTGAATGCTTTTCTCTTAAGAGTAGTCTATTAGTTGTCATGAGAACAGTGTTTTCTATCTTCATTTTAGATGCTTTTATCATCCTTAGGCCCAAATGGGTTCTGGACTTAATTAAAACTTCCTAGTTTACAGAAATGATATAATTTTTTCAAGTGTCTCTATAAATGAAAACAGAATAAAATACAGAATTGTTGATAAGATATCAGCAGTTGAAATTACATATTTTCAGAGATTATTGTTCTTACCAGCACAAATGCTTTCCTATACTCTACACACACACACGCACACACACACACACGCACACACAAACATGCACACACAGAAATTTAAGGAAAAAAATAATGTTCATAATATCATAAAACCATCTCATATTATCCTAAATATCTGAGGCATAACTATTTCTTATTTGTTTCTTAATTCAGTGAATAAAAAAAAATGTCCCTGAGACTTAGGATATTGAAAAAATTTTTATGACTTGATGGTAACTCAACCTTTTGATAACAATAAAGTTGTATTCCATCTTGGTCTTGGGGCTTCAGTTCATATGTCTTACAATTATTGACATATTTCTTGCTGACTCAATTTACTCCCATCAAAATAAAAGTCATGGCCTTTAATCTCAGCACTTATGAATCAGAGGCTAGTGGTAGGATATTCTGTGAGTTCAAAGTCAGCCTAGTCTACAAAACCAGGGAAGCCAAGGTCTGGGAACATAGTGAGACTTTGTCTCAAATTAATTAACTAATTAAAACCCGTGATGAACAGATGCGCTCAAATACAGTTAAGACTGAAAAGTCTTCGAGGTAGCAGGACAGCCTTGTCATGGGCGGACAGCATTGTCGTGGGTGGACAGCCTTGTCATGGG
>NC_022011.1:89104659-89123421 GCF_000317375.1 Microtus ochrogaster
TTGTCGTGGGTGGACAGCCTTGTCATGGGTGGACAGCATTGTCGTGGGTGGACAGCACATGAACCAGGTTTGCAGTTTCTCAGGTCAGGAACGTAGTAATGATCACCTGGGGCATTTTTTGAAGATCAAAAATACCTTTTTCTGTGCAACTGGATGGATTTTCCTCCCCACTCTACCCAGCAGCCTGTGCTCTGCTCTACTTCCTGTGTCCAGCCCCCAGTGCTCCAGCGCGCCCACCCATCTGAGACATTTACATTGAACCTGAACTCTGCACTAAAACAGAAACGGGTGGTGTTCCGTGCAGTGTTTACACTTGAAATGTTCTTCTAGCAAGTGCGAAGGGAAACCTTCTCTGACTGGAGGACCCAGGAGGAGAGACCGAGCAGCGTTAACCTCTGACCCAAGTGAGTCCGCCCTCTGAGGGCAGCTGATAAGTTTTAGAAGAACTTCTTCCAGAATGCTAGGCCTTCCACACTACCGCTTACACAGCAGCTCCTTCTGCCTCCTCGCTCACAATTCTCTGACATACTTCTAACTACTTAGCCCACACCTGAGAACTTTATGTTCTTCACAAACCACACTTCTACCTGTGTTATAAAACTTAGATCAGAAAGAGCTCATGGAAGAAAGAGGCGTTTGAGTCCCAGTTAGTAGGAATCCTATCTGGAAGGTCAGCATTGCTTACGGTTCAATTCATCAGGGCAGCTGGAATAAGGAGGTGAGCCATTTAAAAGTTTGACATGTACGCTTTCTGTATGAATTTAAAATATGCAAATGTACATCCATTATCGGCATGACATTTGCTTGTTTAGTTCACGTGGAACCAAAACCCCTATGGGTTTGCGCCGATCACCTGAGACTCTGCTAATGAGTTTAAACAAAGTCTTATGCGAACCAGAGTCATTGTACAGTATTTCCATAGGTTGTTTGCTTAGATCTTTATTTGATATTTCTAAGTGAAAGAGTCAAGATTTTTCCCATTATCTCATATAAGACCATACAAAGAAGTTTAATTTGAATGTGAAGATAATTTTTTATTTTATCTTTTTATTGAAAATAGATTTTAATACAACATATAATGATTATAGTTTCCCTTCCCCCAACTCCTCCCAGATCCTCCCCTCTTCCCCACCCACTCAAATCCACACCCTTTCTTTTTCTCTCTCATTAGAATAAAAACAGGGAGAAATCTTAAAACTTCGGCACCTAAGGCAAGCTGAAAGGTACTCCTTCTGTGTCTTGTGGAGTCGCTAGTATTGCACTGTTTCTTGCTTCTCCCTAATACGACATGACTTTTGAGTGACCTTTTAAGATGAATTTCCCAAAGCTCACAGTTTACATCACAGAGACACTGCTGCTTTTGTTCATTTTCATCAGTTTAATAGAATGCTTAGTTAATTATTAATTACCATTAGCTAATTAATTAAATATTAATCTCTTAATCACAAAAAATCTGACACAAGAAAAAAATATAAAGTATGGGACTGCTAGGAAAAGAGAAGGTGTGCACAGTCGTCCTAAAGCAGCCGCAGCCTCCCCGCTCTGCCTGTTGAACATCACCAGCTTAACTGCAGAGCCAAAGCTGCGGTGAACTGAAGGAGCCTTTTTTAAGGACAGGGTGACCTTGTACGCCAGCGCCAGGTACCTCTGCTAGAGTGAGCAGGAGCTGCGACCAACCTGGAAAGCTCTTCTGCGTATCTCTGTAGGGAAGAAATGAAAAAGGCACAAAGCCTTGTGCCCATTCCCTGAAGCTCACCACACTAAGATAGTAAGTCTCAGAGGAAATGAAAACAGCCCTAGGACGAGCAGTTGAATAAACCAAGCGGGTGTCAGGCCTCTGCTTCACTGAAAGAGGTTTTCAACAGCAAATTGTTGTAACCTGCGGTTGCGGCTCCACCTTCTTCACGTCTCTGAGAGTCTGAGGATTGCAGGTGTCGCTATTCTTCGCTGAAAAAATATTAACCTTGCCTTGAAATGCAAAACCTTCCTCTCACAGGGGTAATTTTTGTGACATTCAGATACAAAAACTAAGTTCTAAGGTGAAGAGTCAAAGAAAAGGAGCATGCAAGAATGCCTGATGAGGTGCGAAAGAATTGTTCTCACCGCGGCAGGCAGCAGAGTGAAGCAGATTCTCCGTGTATACGGATGATGATTCATCTTCGGTGAAACCTTAATTATTACATACAGCTTAATAATTGGAACCTGTTCCAGAAATATTGAAAACAGGTGCAAAACAAAAGATGGGATGAGATGTCACTTCCGGGGACGTTCAACTGCTTTAGCAATTGCTATATGTAAGATGCAGCTTATAGAGCCTTCATTATGCAATCTGTGTTTTAAGATACAGAATGCAAATCAATTGGGTTGCGCTCCATTATAAACACTTGTCACTCTGGTTATGGAAAGGAGAAAAGTTGTGCACAGCTACGTTGGGAATCGGGTTTTGCATTTTTTCTTTAACTCGTCCGTTGACAGTTCATACATACACACAATGCATTCTGATGGCACAGCTGTCGGTCCTTTCTCGGCCCCTTGCCTCCCTTTCTGTGTGTTCTTCTTACAGGATGCCTCTCCATTTGTTTTTGTTTTGTTTCTGTTTTCGTTTTGTGACCGACTGAATTTAACCAGAGCCACCTGCACTGTCACAGGAGAAGAGAGAACTCATCAGTGACTCATCACTAAAGACATGACTCTCCCTCACCCAGCATCCATCCACAACCCCACAAGGAGTAGGACCTCCTAAGTCCTTCCTCCATCCAAAGCTGAATGTTAGCACCCAATCCTGAGCAGTCCCAGTGCCGGCAGGTGTGACTGTTGTAAGCACATAATTAAAAGGCCAGATCACGTGCCAAAGATGGTGATTGAGGATCCTCCCCACCAACCCATTCTTAATTTTTTTCTGCCTTCTCTGCCATGATAGTCTCTGATCCCTGAAGTGGGTCACATACATGTCCCCATTTAAGGATAAATATTCAGCAGTCACGTGTTCTCAGCACCACAGAGGCCACGCGTCTCTGAGTTCTCCACCATTCAGTGCAAGAAGCATCCGTATGCATATAAACTCATAAACT
Source organism: Microtus ochrogaster (assembly GCF_000317375.1). NCBI lineage: Eukaryota > Metazoa > Chordata > Mammalia > Rodentia > Cricetidae > Microtus > Microtus ochrogaster. The sequence continues at coordinate 89,107,731 of NC_022011.1, forward strand.
AGAAAGCAGTTTAAGAGCATGTTCATAAAAAAGATTGACAGTAGTACATTCCCCTGTAGGGCCTGAGACCTCTCTAGCCACAGGCTTTTGAACAGACTTATGGTATCGGGCCGGAATACTTCTTGTAGATGTAGCCTCAGATCCAATCAGAAAGCAGCTTGTTACCCCCCTAAGTCACGTCACGATTTCAGTAAAACCCATCTGGCCTGACAGGTCAGAATTACACCATGTAAGGCCTACCTCTGAATAAGACCAGAGATCTCCGTCCTTCTCCAGCTGCCTATGTAGCTTCTCTAAGCATTATGGAAGTCACTCAGCAGGCAGGAAGGAAACCTCCAGTTCAGTTCTGTCTGATTTCTCTTTGTCTTGAAACCAAGCCGTATGCTGTCTTTAGCAAAAAGGTTTTTGCTCATTAACCTCTTGGGCAACCAAGAGCAAGGGCAATAGACTGAGCTGGTTTGGTGGTCATGGGGTCCTTCCTAACCCACAGCTCACAGGAAGATAGTCCAAACATGGCATTGGACTTTTGTCATCTTATACCCATGAAACCTACTTACATTCAAGTTTTTTATTAGCTTTTATAATACTAGGTTGTCGTATGCCTTCCTATGCATCCTAAGTTGGTGTTAGCTCTTCCCACCTCTCAGCCAACTTTCTCCCATTCTGCATTTAAACCTTGCCATATCCGGCATTACCCTCCTCTGTTTTCCTTTTGCACGTCTCCTCTCCTCACTCTCCTTCAAGCTTCTTCCCCCATAACCTGTCTCCTTTCTAGAGTCTGGATTCTACCAACATCCCAAGTTAAATACATAAATCTAAGCCACAATAACTATATGAGCAAGAACATGTAGCACTTACCTGATTGCTCCTAGATCACTTCACTCAATATTATACCACCCAGTTCCATACATTTTCCTAAAATTTTCATAATTTTTTCTTACAGTTGGATACAATTCCATGTGTATATTTTTCCTAGTTATTGGAAATAGAGCAAGGAAGAACTTGGATGTGAAAATGTCTTCGTAGTAGGATGCAAAGTCCTTTGGGAATACGTCCAGTAGTACCATCCTATGGAAGCCCTATTTTTAGTCTTTCTGAGACATTTCCAGACTGGTTTCCATTCTGGCTGCACCCATTTATACTCTTACTAACGGTACATAGCTGCTCTCCTTCTCCAGCATCCTCATCAATACTGGTCATTTGCTTTCTCAATGATAACCATTACGACTAGAGTGAGGTAGAATCTCAAAGTACTTTTAATCTGCATTTCTCTGATGGGTAAGGATGTTGAACACATTCTTTAAGGGTTTCCTAGCTGTCCACAGCAACTCTTATAAAGGAAAACAGTTCTAAGAGGTTTCTGCTGAAGAATTTAAGGTCTCGTATGTATGGAATCATATCAACTGCAAATAAACACAAATTTAAGGTCTCGTATGTATGGAATCATCATATCAACTGCAAATAAACACGCTTTGACTATTCTTCTCCCTTTCATTGCCTTTTTCTGGTCTTCTTGCTCTGACTGGGTATTCAAGCATTGTAATGCATAGGATGGAAGAGCAGACCTGAGGTGCTTTCAGATGGGCAGTCTTCATCTCTACTTCCATTTCATCACTTGCTATATATTTGTTTAAACTGTATCATTTGGGTTGAGTTTGATAGGTCATATAAATTTAGATTTGGTCTTCTGAAGTCCTAAAGATCTCATGTGTTCAGCAAAGTGATAGGATACAAAACAAAAAAACAAACAAACAAACAAAAACCCACAGCATCCTTCCTATATAACAATGGCAAGCATTGAGAAGGCGATCATGGCGATGACCCCATTCACCATAGCCTCAAAACAAAACAAAACAAAAAAACTTAGAAATAAAACTAAGCAAGGAGATAAAAGAACTCTATAAGTAAAACTTTAAAATACTTTAAAAAAACTTTAAAATAAGAATATATTGAGGAAGATCCTAGAAGATATAAAGACTTCTCTTGACTCTGACTCCAATGAGAAAGGATTATCAGGATACTAGAAGTGTGACTTCAAGTTTCCCTGAAACTACACAAACGACAGAAGTCACAGCTAGCAATGATGTCAGAGGGACACAGAGCTCAGAAGAGCCAGGCCTGTGGCAGCCTTTGAAGGATTAGGAAATCCACACGTAACTGGTTGTTATGAAACAGTCATTTTTGTTCTAAAGGAGGCTCCCTAAGCTAAAGACACTAAAGGAATTCATTAGTACTTTTTTCTTTCACTTATGGATGGAGCTGAGATATCTAATTTAGTTTCTAGGATAGCGGATCTAGATATACAATATCTAATTATCTTTCACAGTTCTGAAGGATTTCTTTGAAGCATTCAGCAACCGCATGTCACATTCCAGCCTTACTGAGAAGGAGGGGTATTATCTAGTTTCAATCTGGTAATTTTATCCTCCCATACTTTATATTTCCAAATGACATCTGTTTTCTTCTTTTAATCAGCTCAACCATTCCTTCACTTCATGGGCAAAACAGGCACTCAAGGTGTCCACATTAAACCAACTGACAGGGAGACCATCTAACCAAGTTTGGAAGAATAAACAGTCCCAGAGGCCATGATGCAGGTGGTCTTCTCCTGGCTCACACCCTCATCAGAGAATGCGCTCTTCCCCTGCAGCCTTACAAACCACATAATCCTGACCTCATATACCCAAGGTCAAAATGCTGCTGGATCCTGGGTCTCCTGGGCAAGGCTCATTTCCGGCTGTTTACTCCTCCTGCTGCTCTGTCTTGTGTTTGTGTATGATAAGTTCACCTGTGGTGGTGTAGGGGTGCGCAAAAGCACATGTGAAGGCCAGAAGTGGACACTGGGTGTCTTCTTCTCTCACCCCCACACCTTACTTTTTGAGGCAGAATCTTTCTTTGTACCCGGAGCCTATCCATTCAACTACGGTTAGCCAGCCTTTGAGTTTCAGAGATTGACCTCTCCCCATATACACACATCTCCCTCTGGTTTAAGATACAGATTTCTGTGCCCAGATTTACCATGGGTGCTGAGGACTCAAACTTAACTCCTCATGCTTGTGCCAATTACGTGATTATATTATAATCTTAAAAAAATAAAATACAAAAAAATAATAAAATAAAATAAAATACATATATTTAAAAAACAAAATGAGAAACTGTCAGCTTTTTTAAATGAAAGATCTGGCACAAAGGACATTGGCTTTGTCGCATCTTGAAAAGTCCAGGAAGATAGAAAGCAGGTACTATAGTCTGCAGTATATTCAGGGTGTTTACGATAATTGCTTATTAATTCAGCCTGGGAAGTCAGCCAATTCCTATTGACTAATAACACGAACCTCTCTGTGTGACTTTGATAGATCATATGTAAATGTGGTACAATTGTCTCCCTTTGGCTTAACTCAGAAGTTATGGTTTGTCCCGGGTAAACCATGAGCTTCAGAAGCTTACTGTCGTGTTTAGAAGTCACAGCTGCCACTTACACTCAGCAATGAGAAATAACAAACAAAACGGCACAGAACAAGTGTGTTCCCCTGAGGACTCACTGAAATATCACACAGAAATTCCGACCTTTTTTCTTTGTGACATTTCGATGTCAGACTAGCAGGGGTTGTAAGACACAGCCCATCACATTTGACATCGGATGCAATGCTGTTGTTGTATAATACTTGGCGGGAAGTTCCGAACTTGGACTGGGCACAGGCCAGCAGACTAAGCCAACATAGTTTAATCAGAGTGCCTGGATGACTCTGTAATCAATTAAGTAATTTAAGTGTAAACTAATTAAGTTATAACCAGTTGGCTAGTTGATTGCCTAAACTATAGCTAATTTTAGGTTTCCTTTGCCTTACTTCTGGTTTTCTGGAAATGTCAGGTTGAATTGTTGGTTGAAGTTCTCGGAACCTGTCTGGGTATAGGCATTACCTCATACAGGAACTGTGGTTTGCTCAGATGAAGTCTCAGGACTTTTCCTTTTAGCTAGTGTTATAATCAGGATGCAGAGTGGAGCTCCAGAGACCGTGGGAGCTTCCAAGTAACCGGGAGTGTTGTCTCCTGAGCTGTGTTCCCTTTCCTTGTGTGAGGGACGCTGGCTGAGTTCTCACTGTGATTCTGAAGTTCCAGGGAGTCATCCTTTGAACATCAAGTTGGTTTGAGGAAACATTTTGGTTCTGACTGTATTTGGACGTTGTGAAGGGAACACAGAGATGAGTCCAGTAGGAGGCCTTGAAGGAGGACTAACTTAACATTGGTGCGGCCATGACAAGCTGTAGACTGACACAACTGGGCCTAGGCTTCACCATGACAATAACCAGGAATTGAGACAAACAAGCACTAGGTGCTCCAGAACATGAGGACGGTGTGCTTAATCTGCAAAGAGAACATGAGGACAGTGTACATAATCTGCAAAGAGGTTGCCAATTTCCTTGCAGCACAACCAGTACCAATGACTGTTTGACAAAACTCCTGCCCAATCAGGAGTTCAACCCCCATGTGAATCTGGCATTCCCCTACTCCCCACCCCATCCTTTGCTCCTTAAAAACCCTCCTCCCTCAACTCAGCTCAGGGCTCCCTGATTCAATGGCTGTGTAGAAACAGACTCCCCAAACTCGAGCGTGCAATAAAGGTTCTTCGCTTTTGCATATGAACTGAGAATCCTGGTGGTCTCTGGGGTGAGGGGCTCGTCCAGGATCCCCCAGATCCACCAGGACCCTGACACACGGAGCCTTTGACTGACCAGTGAGTGTCTTTCTGTTTGTTTGTTGGTTGGTTGGTTTCACTTTGTCTCTGTTTCGCATTGTACTTTGTAATCTGACCGAGCCCATTTCTGTGTTGCCTGCAAAAAGGTCTAGGCAGAAGAGCTGGAAAGACTGCAGGCGGGGGAAGTGGCAGGTGTCTGAGAACAGTTCTGTAAGGGATTTCGGATCTCCTGGTTTCTCTGACTAGACAGGCAGAATCCTGCCCGCCAATCAGCGAGAAGCCAGCATCTCAGTTTCGGGTTTCCTCCAGTGGCCAGGAGGCCACTTTGCTTTAGGACTGTTTGTTTGTTGTGTCTGTGTTTCTTTTGCATCTGACACTGATGTTATGGACAGAAGCCGAATACTCCCACTCCCTTGACTCTGACTCTTGACCATTTTCAGGGATTTAAGGCGAGAGCACAAAAAAAGATGGGGTTAAAACTAAAAAAGAAAAATTAACCACATTCTGTCAGCTAGAATGGCCTTCCTTTGATATAGGCGGGCCAGGAGGAAGAAGTTTCTACTTCTACCTGGTGGCTCGTGCCAATGATGTCATGGTCCACCTGGACCACATTCCTTACCTTGTCGCCTGACAGGATCTAGTCCTGCACGCACCCTCCTCCGTGGCTAAAATCGCTTATTTTCACAGAACCACTAAGAACCTCAAAGAGGAAACTGAGAAGCTGGTAAGCCATACCCCAAACCATCAGCACCAGTCCTCCAAAGGGGGAGCTGAGGAAGAAGTTCTCTTTTGTACCCCTCTTTATCAGCTCCCTTCTCCAGGGACCCAAAGGGCTGCGGAGAAGGGGAGACCCCCTTCACACCCCCACTCACCGGAGGAAGGGCCCAGCAAGAGGGTCCCGGTGCCTCCCCCCACTTAGTCGCTATACCCTTGAGAATGGTGGAGCAAAGGTCAGACTCCTGGTGGTCCCTAGGGGCCTCATGATGCAGGCATAACAGTCTCAGGGATCTAACCGAGTCAGTCAAAACTCAACAGAGTACAGTAGAGAGTAAAATTACTGGAAGACTAGAAGCATCGCCGGTTCACCTGGATCTAGTGCTCTAGACCTCTGGGTCCTGGGGTCCCTTTAAAGAATAGTTTGTGCTAGGAAAGTGTTTATAAACTCAGGGCGATACCTACAGTGCAGTGTGCAATACAATGGTTCAGGAAGAACCTTCTGGTCTTCATACAGAGGCCTTTACTCAGACAGAAAAACTAGATTGCATACAGAACCTACAGGCCAATTCACATAAAATAATGCCCAGAACTTATACTTTTTCTAAAAAAACTGAGGAAAATTTGCTAGAAATAATTTGGAATTACAATAATCACAATGAGGATGTTTAAATTTGGATAAACTGTGGAATACATTCAAAAAGAGGCCCAAAAAGAACATAGACTGAGTTATATTTTTTTAACAGGTGTGTGGGCCTGTACCTACACTGTGGTGAAAGGTTATTCATAGAAGTTTAGCCGTTAGGTAACAGGTTGACTTCCTTCACTTAAACCTCTATGCCTTGGTCAGAACCTGACAGAATACCAGTGAAAACATCCCTTTAATCTACTTAGAAAATGATCTCTGGCATGGTGCAAGCCTTAAATACCAGCACTTGGGAGACACAGGTAGGCAGATCTCTGTGAGCTCGAGGTCAGCCTGGTCTACAAGATCTAGTTCCAGGACAGGCTCCAAAGATACAGAGAAACCCTGCCTTGAAAAACAAACAAAACAAGAAAAGAAAAAAGAAAAAAAGGAAGGAAAAGAAAAGAAAAAAATGCTCTCTGAATCCAGTACAGGCCTTTAATCTCAGCACTTGGGAGGCAGAGACAGAAGGATCTCTGTGAACTTGAAGCCAGCCTGGTCAACATCCCAGGGCTAACAGAAAGATCTTGTCTTTAAAAAACAGCAAAAAGATAGAAGGTGGGAAAGATGTTCTCTATACCACACTTTAGTTGGCCAAACCCTGAATTCTCGCTAAATTAAGATCACACAGCCTGGGCTGGAAAACCAGCCTAATCTTGTTGATCTTGAGTTATTCTAGAGAAAAGATTACCTGTGTGGAAGAAGTCTTCCTCTATGACTCTCGCCTGATATTGGTATGCCAAAGACACCCAGTATGATTGGGGATTAATTAAGTAGTATTTGTTGGTTTTTTTTTTCCTTAGCCAGGCAAAGACTTTATTTTTTTTAATTTATTTATTTATTAAAGATTTCTGTCTCTTCCCCGCCACCGCCTCCCATTTCCCTCCCCCTCTCCCAATTAAGTAGTATTTGATAGACAAAATTGGATACTCTCAATTCAGTGTGTACACACTTAAAGTTAAAATGCCCTGACGATATATTATTCCATTAATCAATATTAAGCGAATTTCTTTATATCTCCTGGCAAATTTCAGGTTGGAATACATTTTGTCAGACAGCAGAAAGTAAGGCCGGCTTGTTTCCTGGCCACGTTTGCTGAGAACATCTTTTTCTTATTGTTACTCTAAGGCCGTGTGTGTCTTCAATGGCATCTTAGCTTATTGTTACTCTAAGGTCTGCTACGTCTTAGATGGTATCTTAGTTTTGTTTTCTGTTGTCGTGATTAAAAACCCTGACAAACACGGGAAAGCCCGCAGATGTCATTTAGGGGAGAAAGGGCTCATTTTTAGCACATGATTCCATGTTCCTGTCCACCACTGCGGGAAATCAAGATGTCAGGAACTGAAAGGCAGAAAGCTGTCTCGCTGACATGCCCACACGTCAAAAGAATGCAGACAATCCTCTCTGAAACGCTGTTCAAATATTCTAGATTCTGTCAGGTTGACAAAATTAATCATCACAGATGATGAGGCAAATTTCTCAGCCACAGCAAAAACAGGTGGATCATTTTTTTTAAAATCTAATCTGCTACTCTGTATCTTTTGATTGTGGAATGGAAACCATTAATCTTAATACATTCCTGAAAGTTACTAATGCTGACTAGTTTATGTCAAGTTGACAAAAGCTATAGTTGTTGTACCAGGACCCTTGTTTGTCCTGGATATGTGGCTAGCTTACACTGGGAAAGAGTCAGCATATCTGATTCTGGCTGCTCCATGGGGGTTCTTTCTCTAACTCACTTTCTTCCTTCCAGATTTCAGTTCTCTCTTCCCCACCTACCTAAGTTCCACCCTATCAACTAGGCCAAGGCAGTTTCTTTATTCATTATCCAATGAAAACAACACAAATACAGAATTCACCATATCGTCATCTGAGAGGAGCTCATATTGAGAAAATGCCTACATAAGACTGAGCTGCAGACAAGCCTGTAGAGCTTTTTTCTAATTAGTGATTGATGTGGGAGGGCCCAGTCCATTGTGGCTGGTACTATCCCTGGGCTGGTGGTCTTGGGTTCCATAAGAAAGCAGTGTGAGCAAGCCATGAGGGGAAAGCCAGTAAGGAGCACTCTTCCATGGTCTCTACTTCAGCTTCTTCCTCCAGGTTCCCACCTTGTTTGAGTTCCTATCCGGACTTCCTTCAGTGATGGACTATAGACGTGGAACCATAAGCCAAATAAACCCATTCCTCCACAATTTGCTTTGGGTTACAGTGGTTTATCGTAGCAACGGTAACCCTAACTAAGACAGGTGTCTATTAATTACTGTCGTTTTGCCAGCTTCCTAGTGTTTTCCTGCTCCTCGCTTACTGAAATACTATTCTGACATTGTTTATTCTTTCCTAGGGCCTCATGGATATGTTTATCTTTCTCTTCAGCCTAATGAATTCTTTCAAGTGTCTTATGCATAACTGGATTAGTAGTTATGAAATCTTTTAGTCTCTTTCATCATGAAAAGCTTGTCTTTCTCACTCGAAGACTAGAGATAGTTTTTCTGAGTGTAGTGGTCTTGGTTGATAGTGGTCTTTCACATCTGGAATTAGGATATTTTAAGCCCTCTTAGCTTTTAAGGTTTCTTTGAAAAGCCAGCTGCTATGACTGGCAAGTTTGCCTTTGTATGTGACTTAACTCTTCTTCCCTAAAGTTTTTAGTATACTTTTTCTGGTCTGTATACTTAATGTTTTGACTGTAGGATGGCATCTAAAGATTCTTTTATGGACTTCTTTGTTGGATATTTCAAATGCTTCCTGCTTCTGCTTGCTAGTTTTATGTGACCTTGACACAAGCTGGAGTCACCTGAAAGGAGATCACCTCCATGGAGAAAATGTCTCCATAAGATTGGGCTCCAGGCAAGCCTGTCGGACATCTTTCTTAATCAGTGATTGATTTGGGAGACGCCAGTCCATTCATTAGGAGGGGTCTGTTCATCATGAATGAGACTACCCCTGAGCTGGTGGTCCTGGGTTCTATAAGAACGGAGGCTGAGCAAGCCTGCAAGCAGCACCCCTCTACAGCGTACGCTTCAGCTCCTGCCTCCCGGTTCCTGCTCTGTATGAATTCCCGCTCAGAATTCATTCGATGATGGACTATGATGTGCACAAATGAGCCAAATAAAACCTTTCTTCCCCGGCTTGCTTTTGATTATGGTGTTTCAGCACAGCAATAACAACATTGGCTAAGACATTGCTCATAAATGGATCTCTTTCTCTAGATTTAAAAAATTTCTGCTATGATTTTGCTGAAAATGTAGTCCATGCCTTTTGCATGAAATTTTTTTCCTAACCCCATGATTTGTACATTTGGTATTTTTTATAATATCCCATAGATTTTAAATGTTCTATTCCTATTTCCTTAATCCATCATAGTCAGTGACTTAATGACCTAATTCCACACCTTCTGTCCTGCCCTTGACTTGCCCTATTCATGAAGTTTCCCATGGAGAGTTTCATTTGTAGTACTGATATTTTTTCCCAGCATTTAGGATCTTTATTTCCTTCTTTAGTATTTCGTTTTTTTAATTTATTTATTTATTAAAGATTTCTGCCTCCTCCCCGCCACCTCCTCCCGTTTCCCTTCCCCTCCCCAGATCAAGTCCCTCTTCCTCGTCAGCCCAAAGAGCAATCAGGGTTCCCTGCCCTGTGGGAAGTCCAAAGACCACCCACCCCCGTCCAGGTCTAGTAAGGTGAGCATCCAAACTGCCTAGGCTCCCACAAAGCCAGTATGTGCAGTAGGATCAAAAACCCATTGCCATTGTTCTTGAGTTCTCAGTAGTCCTCATTGTCCGCTATGTTCAGCAAGTCCTGTTTTATCCCATGATTTTTCAGACCCGGGCCAGCTGGCCTTGGTGAGTTCCAGATAGAACATCCCCATTGTCTCAGTGTCTTCTTCAGTATTTCTTCTCTCATATATGATGTCAAAGCCTTCATTTCTTTCAGTTTCTTGTTTGTATTCTCTTGGAATTCTCCCAGAAGCATATTGGTGTCTTCTTTGATCTCTCTAAACATACTTAGATTCACTATTTTGAATTTTTGAGGCTTCATCTTATCCACCATCATTGGAGGCCATCAACGTAGGATCAACAATTTTTTGAAGAGTTATATTGTCTTGGATTTTTTTATGTATCTTGAGTTTTTACATTGAGATTTAATCATCTTCGGTTATATTATTGATTGGATATTTTTGCCTTTATTTTTTTAGTGTTTGCAGTGTTTGAGAGAAACTAGATCGTAGTACAGTTTGAGATATTTTTTTCTTTTTTACTAATAGTCAAAACACTGAGCTCAATCCCTAGTAATTCTTTTAGAGTACAGCATTATCATTTTAAAAAGCTCTTTTAAGGGTTGGTACACTATGAAAATACAACAAAGTTCAAATGCAAAGTGATAACCCATTAAATGTCAATAATTTTAGGAAGTAAAAAGACATAGGTAATACTGTATCCACTACTGCATTTGTTATTGTGGATATGGGTAGAAAGATAAGATGGGATAGAGTAAGATTAGTGATTAGAGTTGGGTGGATAAAGGAAATGTAAAAAATAAATAAAAGGGGGACCAATACGAGCAAGGAGGGAGGAGATGAGGTAACTTGATTAAAGAACCATCAAGAGAGGTTATTAAATTCAATCAGATAGCCTACAATGTCCCCATCTCTCAGCAGACTAACGAATGAATGAATGAATGAATGAATGAATAAATAAATGTAATAAAAATAAAAGTTCATTACTAAAAACAAAGTGCAGATTCTTGGAGTCTCTGCATTGTCACTTCTGCTGTTATTGGTATTCCCTGTCCCTCGAAGATGAGAGTTCCCTAGACCAAACCAATACCTCCTGACTCGCTAGAGTCTTTCTTTCCTCCCTGTAAAAGTTCCCTATTTGACTATGATATTAATACTAGAAATATTTGACTGTTATCTAACAGCTTGATAACCATTAATCAAATTTCCCAGTTGTTTTTTTTTTTCTTGAAATTCTAGTAGTCCATGCCTGTGTGCCATTTACCATCTTCCGATCTGAAGATTTTCTTTTTATTATCAATAAATGGCCATTAAAACTAGAAATAACATTATAAAAGGGAAGCAAGATATGACTGGTGAGTTTTGACTGTTGAAGCTAAAATGCATGAAAGATGTTTTAAAGAAAAAAGGAATTTGGAGTCTCCAGTCTAAGGACCAGTGTACTGGTTAACTTTTAGCTATCAACTTGACACAGCCTAGAATCTCATGGGAAGAGAACCACAGCTTTAGGAATTGTCTGGATCAGGTTGCCCTGTGGGCATGTCTGTGGGAGATTGTTTTAATTGCTGTAGTAAGACACAGCTCACTGTGGGAAGCACCATTCCCTAGGCAGGAGGTCCTGAGCTAAGAATAAATAAAGCCAGGGCTGGAGAGTTGGCTCAGCCATTAGAGGCTAGACTCAGAACCAAACATACAAGAATAAACAAAGCAAGCTGAGCATAGGCAAGCAACACGCCAGCATCCATTTCATTCTGCTCTTGGCCGCAGATGTGATCTGTGCCCAGCTGTGTCAGACTCCGACACTGTGGCCTCTCTACAATGACAGGCAGAAACTAACATGATAATCTAAGTAAACTCCTTTCCTCCCTATGTTACTTTTCGCCAGGGTGTTTTATCACAGAAATAGAAAGGAAATTGGAACTAGTTATCCAGAAATGATGAGGAGAAAGATCAAGGATTATCTGCGAAGGGATATAAAAACATTCTAGAAATGAGAGATGAGTTTGCTGTGATCACGATGATTGAAATTAGAGAACAGAAAGGTTTTCTAGGAAGGACACACCACTACAGATGCATAAGGCCATGAAACTCATGTGTGGTCCCTGCGTTTAGAAACAAAGGGTTCTCTTGAAAGATTCACCCACTTATAATGGGAAAATTTGACTCTGATGAAGATCTGGGGCCTTTCCCGCTGTATTTGGCTTTAGGTGTTAGTATTTGAAGTCTTACTATTTTGGTTAAGCGAATTATTATTTTGCATGACTATGGGTTTATTTGATCAAGAACTCTGAACCTTTAATGTTTTTGAAAGACTTTCAGAATCAAATTCTAGACTAGTTCTTTTGCCTTAAGACTTCCTTTTGGTGCATTCCAGGAGACTGTTAGGAACAATCTAACAAGACAGACCCTTAAGTCTGTTTGCTATTGATATGGAACGTTGTGCAAACAGAAAGGAAATAAAAGATCCTTGTAGCTGCAGCTCTTTCCTTCCCGGGTATTCATTTGAGACACACATACAAGAATATGTCAGCTTCCTCTGAGACGAAGTGTTTGATCAGAGATCAGTAATACCCCAGTAGATAGGAATTTTAAAAATAAAAGAGAAGGCATATTTAAACACTGCAGCGGAAAAACCTCCGAGCTGCTTGCAGCTCCTTTTCAATCTCTCGCTTTTCAGGGCTGATTAGATGGTACTGGCTGCTCAGGCCTGATCAAGATCCACAGGCTGCTTGTAACTAACTGAGCATTAAAGATGAACCAATGGCTGGGGTTTGAATTGACCCAAAGCTAACAAAACCAGAAGGTAAGCAGAAAGGGATGTTGTTATATTTCTTCATGGCCAACAAACCTAGAAAACAAGCAGCTGACCATATAGAGACCAACTATCCCTTCCTTAGATACAAACTGCATTCTGGGCCACACAGAGAAGCTCTGGGCTGACTGTGAAGCTAAGCCATGTAATGCTACAGTTCCGTGTTTCCCCCAGAGATAGTTCTGTCTACTCTGGACTGAAGTGTTTCATCTTCAGGGAATTCAAAGAGCCGACTCTGACACACACCTAATACCAGACTTTCGGCATTTTGGAATTATATCACAGACTAGAGTGAGAAATCCCAGAATTCAGAGAGACTGGTTATTCTTGAACACATCATAGAGGAACAGGAATTAAACAAATACCAAGGAAATGCTTTGACAGACTTCCACGTTTTATAAGATGGTTGCGAGAAACAATTTGAATGAAACAACTTGATGTGGTTCTAAACCAAATTTGATCCAAATCAGATTGCCCACAGTGGCCCTCATGAGGGATCATAGTATTGCAATTGGAAATAGTAATGCAATTCCCTTGCATTGGAAAAGGAACTTAATATTAAGCTAGGACTCATTGAAGACACGAGCAGACACCTGATCTGCCCTAGGTCTTGAAACGCCCATTTTTAGCTTTTTACCCATTCATCATGGAGAAGACAGGCAATACCAATTATGGGAAGATGTTGGCCTGGTGACTATTCTAACTTCTCCCACTCCGTCTTCAGTGAAAGTCTCAGGATCTCAAAACTAGAGTCTGAATCTTGTAACTTAAGATAGAACTGTATACCTTTAGAGATTTTTAGGGTAAAGTAAGGAAAATTTTGCCTTTGATATGGAGAACTTTCTGCAAGATGAACTATCACAGTCCCACCATACTGAGACTCTTACCACTCCTGATTGATCCTTGGGTACATAGTTTTCATTTGTTGGGATAACGTGATCGCCAGTCTTCTAGACACTCATTCTCACTTCTTTTCAACTTCCTACCTATAGGGTGTGGGGCCAGTGGCTATGCAGAGAGTAGTCTGGGTAGTCACTAGTACTTTTGTTGCACGAAATAAATACATTGGACAGTGGAGATACTTCATTACTAGAAACAAATAACAAGCTACTTGACTAAAAATGAATATCGCTCATCATTTAATCATCCCACTTTAATGGATTTGTTTTATGCTGGCCTTGGCTAGCAATCATACCTCAAATTGTTGCTATTCTCTTCCTAATAGCTGCAACAGCGGCCTCCCCGGTACAGCGTGTTCTCAGGCTTAAATACCCATGTGCTGCCATCTGTTAAATGCAAATGATCTCTCATTGGGTAGAATAATAAGAACTTAAATATGCGGACATGAGGATGCTATCAATTATGAATGGCTTATCGAAACCAAATCTAATATCATGGTTTCTTACAGTGGTGTCAATGCCAAAACTCCGTACAAACTCTTAACTTGAGAGGATAACCCAAGGGGAAGAATGGTTCAATAGAATTTTGTGAGGACGAATGCACTAAGACCAGGTCCCTGGGCTGGGCCCGCCAGACCAAAGTTTAACCCCCTTACTGAGCTTCAGTTGGCACTGCAGAAAATTACCCAATGGAAAACAACTGCCTAAGTGAAGGATTAGTAAATTAGCTATAGCCAAGCAGATTGCTCTGTGTCTTGATTTCCTGTTCATGTCCCATCGTTGGCTGTAGCTCTCGGAATCTGCATTGCCTAGTTTATTAATCATGTCTTGTTTCCATCAAATACTGCTGAGTATAACTGATCTGAGGAATTCTCCTTTTGACACACTTGTGCATAGTAAATGATTCTGGAAAAATCTTTCCAAAGGCAATGCTTACAGCATGACAAGTGTTTGTTTTGTGGCTTCCGTGGTATGCTGCGTGCTTTGGAATGAGCTCCTGAAGAAGGGAGGCTCTGACTGGTTTTCTGGGGTTCCTAAGGGGTTGAATCTCTCTTGGACTCCTCTTTCCATCTCTGACTAAGAAGGACACAACCTGCGCAGAGGGCCATGCTGATGACTCACTGTGGGGAGGAGGCAGCATTAAGGCTCAGGATGGCTTACACAGTGCTCTCTTTCCCAATCCACTGAAGACCAGCACAAGGCCAGAGAAAGCCAGCCTTTGAACAGAAGCAGGCTCTAGACTAAGCAAATCTGGACATGTTCTACAGATAAATCACAGTACTGAATTTTCCCAGTTTTGCAAAGTAGAGTCAGCGTGCATGCTGTAAGTAGTTTTCCCCGGCGTAACAAATGACTATCCACGTTGAAAGCCATTCCCACTTCTCCCAGCATGCCCATCTTGGTGTCAGCTTGTCTTTTCTCACATGTCACCACGGATTTTTCTTTGTACCATAAACATTTCCTTTGTCCTGACAAAACTGTTTTTTGGGGGGAATTTCTTAATAAAATTATGACATCATAAAATCATCTCTGGTGGTTTCTTTCTTCTCACATCTCCTCAGCTATACAAAGCTGCACATGCATGGCCAAAACTTCCTGGTCAGAACTTCCCCACTGCACTAGAGACCAAGACACACTCAACTTTGGAGGATATTAGTAAAGAGCCCACCAGATAGTCAACTAATAGGACAATATTTATTGAAATCGTTATGCTATAGACAAGACAGACAAAAACTGAGGTATCTAAAGCAAATAAAAAGTTAGTCTTTTTATACCTGATTATGTGAAGAAATTCAATACATAATGAAAAAGATGAATGTGCTGAGGTCTGAGTGCGGCGAGATTAGCATCATTAGCACAAGGTGACATGACAGCTGTGGCAGCGATGCTGGCCTCTCACTCCGCAGTTCAGAAGCGTGCATGCTGCAAGTAGTTTTCCCCAGCGTAACAAATGACTATCCACGTTGAAAGCCAACTAGAGGAAATAACTTGCCGAAAAGTCAGTTGTTGAAATAAGAGCGGCGGAGCTGCGTCCCCAGCACCCGGCCGCCTGCACGGCTAGCTTTATACCCGAAATAATTACACGGAAACTGTATTCTGATGGAGGAAGGTCATTGGTTAATTAAATAAAGAAGCTGCTTGCCCTGATAGG
>NC_022011.1:89127071-89131901 GCF_000317375.1 Microtus ochrogaster
TCTGTTCTGTTTACTCCACCCACTTAAGGGTTAGCCTATCAAGGGGCCTAGGCAGTTTCTTTATTCCTTAACCAATGAAATCAACAGATTGATATATGACACTCCCACATCAGTCAGTTTTCTTCTAAGTATGCTGAATTGGTGATTCATAGTCTCCCTCTTTAGAAAATGAAATGTCATGTTTTGGTTGAAAATAAACTTCTGGTAGACTCAGTGGGGGTATCAAATATAAATAACAGAGTATAGTGAGGAAGAACTTCAGTCACTCTTTTATGCAGTTGATGAGGATACAGTTTTGATGGATCGTAAATGAGAAATAAGCAAAGTCACCTTCAAAAGAAGAATCTCCAGTCACCGATAGCCTGGTGTAGCCCAGCTAAAGGCCATAATATACTCAAAACATTTATGTATTAAGCAGAATGAAATTGATTGACTCAAACAGTGTGCCTGAATCCTCAACACTGACATGTTGGGCAAGCAAGACGGCTCAACAAATAAAGGTGTTGCAGTCAAGTCTGATGACCTGAGTTCAATCCCTAGGACCCACATGGCAGAAGGAGAGAAGTGACTCCTGCAAGCAGTTCTTGGACCTCCATACACTGTGCCTAAGTGCCTCAAATAAATAAATAAATGTAATAAAGTTTGTTTTAGATGACAGCACCTACAAAATGTTGTGAGGGGAAAAAAAAAAACAGAAACTTTTAGCCATCAGGCATTTCAAGTAGTCCATCAAAGAGAAAAAATGGGCACTGCTCATGCTGCCCAGAGGATCCTGCTTCTTATCATGGACTAACTACAGGTGGCACCTGGTTTATTTTACATATTTAGGTTTTGTTTTAGTCTTTTTTGTTTGTAAAGTTGAACATACCTCGGAGATTGACTAAATTAGCATTGTAAACCTATCCTGCTGAAGATCATCTCTTTGGCCAGGATGAATCTGCTATACTGATTCCTCTTTGTTGTAATGGGGCCACTAGTTAGTTCCCAGCTGCTTAGCCCTGAAACAATCACAAAGAAACTGTATTATTTAAAACACTGTTTGTCCCATTAGCTCTAGCTTCTTATTGGCTAACTCCTACATCTTAATTTAACCCATCTCCATTAATCTGTGTATCGCCACATGGCTGTGGTTTACAGAGTAAAATTCCCAGCATCTGTCTCCAGTGGAGGCTACATAGCTTCTCTCTGACTCCGCCATTCTTTTTCCCAGCATTCAGTTTAGTTTTCCCCACCTACCTAAATTCTGCCCTATCAACAGGCCAAGGCAGTTTTTTTATTCATTAACCAATAAAAGCAACACATAGAAGGACCTCCCACATCACCTCTCCATGAGTTTTCAAGAGCAACTGCACTGTGAGACCAGACTTGCTCTTCCTGGCATTGCCAGTGTGTTGCCCCTGCCAGATGAGGTCACATCAGGATGCCAGGATGGATGGCAGGCTTTGAAGATCAGG
The DNA here is from genome assembly GCF_000317375.1 of Microtus ochrogaster. Taxonomy (NCBI): domain Eukaryota; kingdom Metazoa; phylum Chordata; class Mammalia; order Rodentia; family Cricetidae; genus Microtus; species Microtus ochrogaster. Next base: position 89,128,526 of record NC_022011.1, read on the forward strand.
CTTTGTTTCTGGTCTCTTCTCAATAGAGCATGGTGAGACTATGTGACACACCTTCCCAGAACATGTCATCTTTTGGCCCACACAGCTATTATTCTGTAATCCTTCGTAGTTGTTGTGGGGTCTTTACATACATGTGTTACTTTTACAACGTGCCCAGGACTTACAGAAGTTAACCTGGGAGCTACTGAAGTAGATTGGTAGCTCTGCGAAAATGGAAGGGGAGCTCACTTGGAAAAAGACACGTCACTTTGTTTTCTGGAAAGACTAGAAAGGAAATTAAGTCCAGGAGCATCTGATTCTAAAACCCTGTCACCACTGTGTGACTTAAAATTCTGACACGAGAAATAATGAATCAGCCTAGGTGAGAACAGTTCTAGAGCCGTTTATTCCAGAGTAGTGTAAAGAATATGTGTAGATCAAGTTGCTTTTCAATGTCGGTTAAACATGAGGCTAATTAGCTATCAAAATTAGTCTGTCATTGAGAACAAAAGTTAAGCAAAGAAGGGAGAAAATGAGGGGAAATGTCTTAATTCAGCTCGTTGGGGGGGGGGAGAAAGGAACATAAACCAAATGAGTCTGGGGCAATTGTTCAAACACCCTCAGCTTCCAGCCCAGACCTATTAAACCGCAGCAAGCCTAAGAAGAAACCTTGCAATTGGCAGTCTGCGTGTATAACAACACCGTGTGTGATCTTGAGTGACTAAATTTGGGACTCTGTTTTGAAACAGCATCAAGTTATAGGCTAAGAAGATGCTTCTGTGTGTGTCTGTGACATTCTGGGCTCAGGGAGTAGATATCCTCCTTATTAAGGGAGTCCAGCTATTGGAGTCAGAAGCTGAGCTCTGGTTTAGACGAACGGGACAAAACATTGAAGCCACATAATGTGTAACAAGAGCGCTGTAGAAATATTAAGGATTATTGCTACTGAACAAAAACTATGATGAGAAATTTAGTAGCAGAGTGAGGCCTTACAGACAGGTTGGTAAACACCACAAAGGGAATACAGAATCGTGAAGCATGAGGAAGGCTCATACAGTAGAGAAGCATAGCTCCCTCTGCCGGCTTAAACGTTCATCTGCAACTACAGTCTCCCAGGAGACAAGCAGAACTTGAGTTACCGGAGGAATTGAGTGTTTGACAGGACAAACAAGATTCAAACTGGGGTGATGGTGCTTAGTTACCATTGGTCAGCTCCGGCGGTTGGGCCCTTAACCAAGAACACAATTCCAGCTGTAAGGAGGGAAACAACGCAATGAATACAGAGGGTTTTTCAATCAGCCAAACCCAAGGGACAATCACAAAGTGGTGTTCAGGCAAGGCGTTTGCTACCAGCAGACTAGTCTGGGTTTTAAACACAGACAGTCGGTCAACCTGCTTGTGTGGGACAATGGGGAAAGCTGATGACTATTGAAGAGTTCAGAATGCAATAACTGACGTGACCTAGAACTCAGATTCTTAAAACCTGGCAAAAGAAACCCCCATCTCACCAGCCAGGGTCTCCTTTTCCCCCACCTGCAGCCAAGAAGAAAAGGGCTCATGAACAATGTGTTCCTTAACATCATACTCTTGAGCGTCAAATGCACTACTGAGTAATATTATATAGACACATGCTAGATCCAATCCCGTTCTGAGGCCTCCCGTGTGGATTCAGTGTGTGGGGGACCAGGAAGGGAGCAAGCTGCTTGAACCAGAGCCCTCTGAAAATCACCAGCCTTTACCCCAATGTTACACAGCACTGATAATAAAAAAAAAAGGAAATAAAAGTATCACTTGGTAATATGGGACAAATAATTAATATCGTAGCTCCAACTTCTTAAATCAGGTGCGCTTTCTTGCGACCTCAGTTGTATCTTAGTCATTAAAGAACTTAAATTACCCCAATGAAAACTTTAACCTCACGCACAGAAGCCCTGCTTAGCCACATGGTATTTACATGCTGCGTAAAAACTCTAACGTTCTTGAAACTATTGGAGATGACTGAAATATCTGAATTCACCCTCCGTCAAGAACCCAACTTTCTCTTGAAACACAGTAGAGATAGAGCGCCCTCTAGAGTCTCGTTTATAGTTTTATGCCAAACTAAAAGGTCTTATTTTGAAAATTTCTAGCTATGCTTATTTAAATTTATTTATTCATGTTAGCTACTGTAGTGTTATTTTAAGAGACAGTACCTGATACTATTACTAGGTAAGAGAATTTTTACAATTCAATTTGTACAAAATACTCAATCAAGGATCCAGCTTTTTCATCTCCAAAGTAGAGATGCTGCTGACAGCTGAACTTGTTGATACATCACTCTGAGAAGTTTGTAAGGGTCTCGTGGACTTCTGCTACGCATTTAAGAAAGCATTTGTTTTCCATGTAAAAGTGAGAGGCTGAGTTGGTTTGACTGAGAGAGTTCATCTTTGAATAAGAACAGTAAGTGTTCTCCTCCACGCATTATCGCTAGCTGCTCTTGGAGCCTCTTCATCAGGATTTTTCTCTCACACCTCTTTCTCAAATAGGAATGTGTTAAATAATCTTTGGGATGCTTATTTATAGTCTAATATCTCTTCAAACTCTTCCTACGGTAACTCTCCTCTCCTATCCACTCAATACATCCGCAGTCTTGAAACCTCCTAAGATCTACTTATATACTATATATTTCACCTCTCTCTGCCACGCCCGCACGCACATTGTCAAGGGGCCGTGAGAATGGAAGTGTAAGCACAAAACCCCGATGTAAGGAGAGGTGTCACTGAAATGTACGTTAAGATACACATGCAATTGTCTCTCCAGTCACAGCTGGACACGAACACACAGATGATCAAGCTCATCTTGATGTGACCCGCCTCTCATGCCAACTCAGCGTCACGAGATGCAGCTCTCACCTCCTCAGAACACACACAAGGGCTAGAGGTACAAGCCACAAACACTGTCACTGATGCCCAGACCAGAATTAATATTTTATTTATTTATTTATTATGTGTACAGCATTCCTTCCATGTGTGCCTGCAGGCCAGAAGGGGGCGCCGTGTCTCATTATAGATGGTTGTGAGCCACCCTGTGGTATTATGTGAGCACTGTACAAGAGGGAGTTCTAGGAAAAGCCACAAAGATCTGGCCTGTTCACAGTTCTTCTGCTCCCCAATCATTAAGGGTTGTCCAATCTGAGCTGCGAATCACCTTCTGGTAAGCATATTCTGACCTCATGCCAGTTCTCTCGCACAGAAAATAAAAAGCCATTCTGAAGTTTATACTTTTGATAACTGGGAGTATTCCACCCCCAGCTGATCTTTTTTTTAATTTATTTATTAAGGATTTCTGCCTCCTCCCCGCCACCGCCTCCCATTTCCCTCCCCCTCCCCTGATCAAGTCCCCCTCCCTCATCAGCTCA